>NW_022473577.1:0-166507 GCF_009769535.1 Thamnophis elegans
TGAGCGAATAAACCGCGGAAGGGACAAGAAATGAGCCTCCCCCGATTGCCTACTGGCATTCAGGCGTCAAGTGGGTAAAGATAACACTGCCTGAAAAAAATCCTTTCAAAGAGGCAGTCAGCTGACTAGGTGATCCCTGGCTAACACATGCCATACGCTAAGTAAATAAATTACTGTTCAAGACGTGAAGTCACAGATGCCAGTTCTTTAACTGGTGTTGGTGTTCATATACATCATGTTCTTCCCAAGAATCTAGGATTCGTAACGGATCATTATAATATATGTGGGGATCCAAGCAAGGTGGCCTTTTGCAATTGACAGATGGAAGCTTTGTCAATGTGCAGATTTTCTAAGTGCTGTCCAAGATTTTTCAGTATGGCACCAATAATAGGCATCATTAATAGCCTACAAAGCCACAAATCTAAGCAGTGCCTGTTTACAATTCTGATTTGATGGCCATTCATAAACTTACAACTTACAATATATAGTGAAGAAGATATAATAATGACTTATATCAAAATTAAGTAGATTATATTGTCAAAAAAGTATGGGCAACAACTGGGTATTACTGTGAAACCTTGAAATGAATAAGGACCTTGTATTTGAAGGAATATGTTAGGAAGAAAAAAATGTTCAACAAAAACTTATGCTAGAATAAAACTGATGCAACACAGCCATCTCTCTGAAAACATTGTGTGTGTGTGTTTTTTGTGTGTGTGTGTGTGTGTGTGTGTGTGTGTGAGAGAGAGAGAGAGAGAGAGAGATCCACTTTATTACTTTACAATAGTTACATCCACAATAAATCTTTGCTTATAACTTTTAATTGAGTAAATACATTTTAATTTGAGGTAAGGAAATTTCATTCAAAACCACTATAAAACCAAAGTTATGGTTCATTTATGTATAATCTATCTATATCTATCTATCTATATCTATATCTATACCTGGAAGCACCAAGCCGAGCAAACAAGCCTGAAGATAACGAATGAGACTTTGTCAAAACGTCGCCAAGACATCTGCAATTTTACGCGGGAGAAAACCCGAATAACCAGAGACCTACATCTATATCTATATATCTATATATCTATATATCTATATATCTATATATCTATATATCTATATATATGTATGTATGTATGTATGTATGTATGTATGTATGTATGTATGTATGTAAGAAAAAAGTAGCAAATACCAGAATTGTAGGGAGGTCATTTCTAAGGATCCTTTTGAGGTCATTGCCAATCAATGTAACCAATACATTGAAGAAAAAACGGTAAAAGGTTTAAATTAATTTAATTATTTATGTATCATGAGAATGGCACTTTAAGGTCATACCGTGGGAAGTTATCTGTAAGCCGCCAGGATCCACCACAAGTTGGGAAGCCATATAAATTTTCTAAATAAATAAATTATATGCTTTGGTAGATCAAACAAATCATGATAATAATAAATAACCCAATCAAGTAGATATAAACCAACACACTCTTATATGTTAGGACACACAGGTACAGTACCTAAAAGCCAGTAAAAGAACTGTTTTTATAAGGTATTAGGTGGCTTTGGCAGAGTTAAACCAGGTCACACTATTATCCTAGGAATGTGAAGAATGTATATTTCTATAGTCTGGAAAAAAAAATAGCGGATGTCCCTAGAAAGCAAATACCAAAGTTACATCTGGTTATACATAGCATCATGAAATTAGGCAGGAGAGGTCTTTCCCTTCTATTCCAGCTTAAAAAATAATAGTTAGAGAACCAAAGGCACCAATAACCGCAGAACAGAAACAACCCCGAAACCCCGCGAAACCAAAGGGAAAAGAGCTTTTTTTATGGTTAGAAAAATAACCAGGTTTTTCTAAGACGATGGAAAAGCTGTAAATTCGCGGGCCAGCTCGGCTGCCTCAGCTTGAACTACACACAGAAACGTGAGGAAAACTTATTTTTCGAAGAGGGCGAGAAGCCAAAAAGGACCTTTCGGTACTCTCGAGTTCGTACGCACGGGATGAAGAAGGGAGGGCGAAGGGGAAACGCGGGAAGGGTTTTCCTTAGGATCTTTTTCTTTGGGGATTTAAAAATAAAATTAAGCCAGAAACGAAAAGGGGGAGGACACAGAAACACAGAGAGAGAGAGAGAGAAAAACGCCAGGTTTTCTTCCTTAGTTTGAGGGAAAACGCCACGGATCGACCCGGCTAGACTGAACCACCACTTTCCATTATTATTATTATATTATTATTATTCATTTTTTATTATTTTTTTAACGTTTTGGGGACCCCCTTGATGAAGCCCCCCCCCCCCGATTTGTTTCCTCAGGCTGCTTCTGCCCTCTTCGCGCGAAAGGGAAGGGGCGGCCCTCTTCCCTCAGCAATAAACAAGCCTTTCGCTTCGGGTTCCCCCACCCGGGCCCCGCCAACCCACCCGAAACAGGCTTGCCCGCTCGCCGGCAGCGGCACCCACCTTGCCCCGTCTCCGCCTCGCCTCTTCCGGATCTGCTCGCTGGCTTCCCCCGCCGAAGACGAGCCCAGGCCTCAACCACAGCACCGGTGTGGCGTAACGCGAACATCCGACGCCGGCTCTCTCTCTCTCCCCCCCCCCACTCCTCCTCCTTCTCTCCCGCTTTCCCGGCCGAGCGGCCCGTGTGTTGGGGAAGCGAGTATGAGCCTCCGCCGCCGCCGCCGCCGCCACCAACGGCGACCAGAGGCGGCGTGCGCCGTAAGGGCTGGCAGGGAGTTATGCCCCGAGGGCGACGCTCCGCGGCCAGTGCGGCATCCCGAGGGGGAAGTGCGGAGGGGGGAGAGAGAGAGAGAGAGTTTCCCTGGGTGCCGGGCTCGCGACTGTCCTCGCCGCCGCTCCCGCTTTCCCGGAGCTCGAGTTGGAACAGGAGAGCTCGTCGCGGCGGCCTTCCCCCCCCCCCCTCTCTCCCCCTGCTGGGCCGTTCCTGGTTGGAGCGCCCCCTACTGGGCCGTGCGTGGTACCGCTGGGACCAGTCGAAGGGCTGCCGCTGCTGCCGCTGCTCCCTCTGGCCGGCCAGCAAAACGGAGGTGGGTGGGCGGATCGGGGGCAGCGCGGGGCGCTTTCCGAGGGACCCTGCGGGGCACCTCTTCCTTCCACCGCTACCGCCGCTCTGGGGATGCTGAAGGACGAACCGGGGAAGGAGAGGGGGCGTTGACTTACGCGCCTTGGCCCGAAAGAGCTTCTCCTCCCGGTGAATTCCTGGGAAGGGCTGGAGAGGGGGAAGCCCGTTTTGCTGCCTCGGCTTCAAGAAGCGGCCAGGCGCCACACACCTCTTTTACGCTCCCGGTTTTACATGGGAATATTCGCCTCGCCGAGTCTTCCCATTGAACGGAGCCTCGGGGACGTGGAAAGCCCCCGAAAAGGGACGTAAATTAAACGTGTGGAGCGATCCGGCCTTAAAGCGAATCCTCGAGTTCTCCTTGGGATCGCAACCAGGTGGTGACTTCTCAAAAGGTGCATTTCAAAAGAGGCAGGACGGGTATCACTAGAAAGCCAGCTAATCTCAGGAACAAGAGTCCAGCTCTTTCTTCAAAGGCTTCTTATCTTGAATTAAAAACAAAACCAAACCCTTGAGGAATGTGGCCCTCAAATAACCAGCGGTTTATCTCATCAAGATATAGTATCAGGGGGGGAAAGAAGCAGATAAAGTGGCAGATAAAGAGTGTGGTGTATAGCAATAGCAATAGCAGTTAGACTTATATACCGCTTCATAGGGCTTTCAGCCCTCTCTAAGCGGTTTACAGAGTCAGCATATTGCCCCCAACAACAATCCGGGTCCTCATTTTACCCACCTGGGAAGGATGGAAGGCTGAGTCAACCCTGAGCCGGTGAGATTTGAACCGCCAAACTGCAGAACTGCAGTCAGCTGAAGTAGCCTGCAGTGCTGCATTTAACCACTGAGCCACCTCCACTCTTTATGTGTATGCAGTGTTATCTCATATATTTTTAATGGGAACGATTAAACTTCAGCTTCCAAAACAAGTTCTGGCATATATGTATATTTTGAGCTGTTCAGATGGCTTGCATACAGGGTTTTTTTTTTTTTTTAATAGGACAGTAGTTGTGTTGCACATCATTATAAAAGAGTACCACGCAGAAATTCTAGTTATGTTAATAATATGGGTGTGTTATGTGATCGTTCAGCCTGTTTGGTGCGAATCAAGTACATTATTTCAGAAACCTTGTAAGTTCTTCCTGTTACAAATAAGTGGAGAGATAGTGACTTGCTTTAGCGTTCCTCCTAAGTAGCTAAAATAGGAAAAAGCAATGGAGTGAAAATGATAAGCCTCCCGTTGAGTTGGAAATTATGTAAATGGAAGGTCATCATAGAAACTGGAGCTTTTGTTGAAAAAGATTTGTGATGACCAGGGTAAATTTTCTTCCAATTTTGAATTGATTCCTTGGGAGGGACATAACCTAAAGTGAATAATTGAGATGGAATAAGTTTAGGAGGATGTACTTATTGCTCTTCAAGGTGTGTTCAAAGTGTGATAGATTTTATAGAAGTGACACGTTAGAAAGCCAATCCAAAGACACTCTGGAAAAACCAATCAAGGAATTTGCACTTCAGTTTAAACAACACATTGTAGATTCCCTCAATTCCTATATTTCAGTTCTTCATTTTTTTTAATGACTTGGCTGGTTAAAAACTGGAATGCTCTACCTGACTCCGTTGTTACATCCTCAAACCCTCACAGCTTCAACCTTAAACTGTCTACCGTGGACCTCACCCCATTCCTAAGAGGTCCGTAAAGGGGGCGTGCATAAGCGCTCCAGCATGCCTGCCATCCCTGTCCTACTGTCCCCATTTATTTGTATTCATTTCCGTTGTTCATGTCCATGTTCATACTTATACCTGCTATCTTGTACATGTTTGATAAACCAATAAATAAATAAATACATACATACATACATACATACATACATAGATGTTTTCCAATTCTGATGTAAATATTGTAAAAAGGATTTTTTTTCTGGTTCCAAGGTCTTTGTTATATCTTATAATTAGCTACCCACCAGTTCAGACCAAATATATGCATAGATGTTTTTTTTTTAATGGAAATCGTGTGGCTACGAAAAAATTCATATGAAAAAATGAGTTTGAACAACAGCACTCTGCTTTTGGTTTAGTTCAAAAACTAGCATTGGCCTCAATGAGAGTTTTTGTCTCCATACCAAATAATCAGTCATCTGGTGTTGGATTCTATTAAAAACACTTGTGCACATTAAATATCAATGTGCTGGGTGAACTCAGTCAATGTATTTTATAATTTCAGGCTTGGTGTGTTGTGGTGTGTACTCAGCTTGTGGTTCATGCCTAATGTATGGCTTATCATGTGGGAAAACTCATACACTATTTTTTCAATGGTTTACCAGTCATCTCTTACTTTGGTCACCATTGACATATACTTCCTGTTTCTTTGTGATATATAGAAAATCAAAGCAAAGGCAGTAAATTAGATTGAACCAAACAAGATACTGGAACACTGAGTTTTTATCTACCCTGTGATACCCATGTTTCATTGTCACACATGAGTCAGTTGTCAAGTATCTGAATATAAATCACCCATGTGGATGCTACAACGGTCAAAAGTGTGAAAAATGGTCATAAGACACTTTTTTCAGTGCCATTGTAACTTCAAACAGTTACTAAACAAACTGTTGTAAGTCAAGGACTAGCTATATTTGTCATTGTGGAACTGCTTTGAAGCTTTGTATCTAAAAGCTGGAAAGGTGTGATAATGAAAATAAAACAAATTTTGGTTACAATAAATTAAAAAGTGGCATTAAGATAACTTTAACATTAGAAATGAGAAATATAATAAAATTTCTTATCTACGATAAATTAATCCTGAATTATTATACAGCATTTTTTTTGCAATCTAACATGAAACAAATCACTTGTTTAAAATTAAGTGTACATAATTAACATGCTTGTTTCATTTTTTAAAAAGCTCATCTCAGAATACCTGTTGATTCTCATTGTTAAATGTCAGATTCTGTTTTTTTCTCTCGTTCCACTAGAAGGAATGATATCAAAGCAGTGTTAAACCTAGAATATTCCTGCTGACCAAAAGGTAATAGCTGATTTTCTCCTCTTTTTTTTGGTTACCAATATAATCTGTTTCAGTGGTTTGGAAGATCCTCTTGTCTTCCAAAACAGATATGGAAACACAAAGAATTGCAGCATAAACTATTGCATCGTCTTATTCCTTCATGGATAGAAAAACCACTTTAATTTTGGGGCACAAATTCTGGATCTAGCTCAGCACATTTTTTTTAAAAAAAGCATATGTGATAAACATTGTGATAAATAATACCTATTTAATTACCCTTTCATCATTAATCTTCCAAAACAGAATCTATTTGTCTTTTCATAGCCACTTTTCATATGGCACATCTGCAATATTACACATTTTATGTGAAATTGATATTCAAGATGTCAATGGAGTTTGTTTCTAAGCAAATATTAAGAGTTGAAGAGGCCATTTTGACCATCAAATACAACTGGTCTCTCATACAGGAATACAGGAATCTACCTCAAAGCATTTCATAAAAATGGTTCTCCAATCTCTGCTTCCATGCATTCAATGAATAGGAGCTCACCGTTTCTCTGAGTGACATTTCACTAAGAAACTGTTCTTGGTGTTAGAAAGTATTTCCTGACATTCCTTTGGAATCTGTACTGCTGTAAGTTAAATCTGTTATTCTATGCCCTGCCTTCTAAAGCAAGAGACAGCAAGTCTTCTATACGACATCCTAGCAAGGCTTTATGATACATTGACAAAGCCATCCTGACTTCTGTTTCTTTCTGTATTGTTTTCAAAGTGCTTACAAATCAATTATTAAGTGCTCTGGAATCTTCCTAGATTTCAGTATTAAGCTGACTGGTGTGTAATTTGCTGGGTGTTCCTCCCCGGATGTTCTTCCTTCTTTAAAGATAAGGACAGCATTTTTTCCCCCTTCCTCTCTCTGTCCCTTTACCAATTGTCCAGGATTTCTCAGACAAAATGGTTTGATCAGACCACCAATTAATTCTTTCAGTACTTTAGAATGTAATTCATTCTAGTTCTGGATTTTTCGAACTTCTTTAAAGTAAAGATGATTATCTGGATTTGTTTTTCTCTTACCAATTTCAAGTTTCAAACTTATCTTTTTTATCCTGTTCTTCACAACTTTGTGGTGGAACGTTTACTTTTTTTTTGTTGAAAAAGACCGTAAAAAATAGTTAACTAGCTCTATTTTTCTTTGCTGTCTGTTTTCATTTCGTTACCTTCGTCGACAAGTGTGCACGGTGTATAGAAGGGTATTACAAGTAATCATGCATATCCATGTCACCATGATAATGCTTTAATATCATCAGTGTGAACAAAATACCAATCCAATATAAAAATGTTTCTTGCAAGACTACATAGAATTTCACACTGTATAAATATGATCCTACCGATATATTTCTGTTGACTTCCCGCAAGTTAGGGCTGTAACCTTATTTGCCTTTGTATTAAGTAACAAAGCAGTTAAAGATCCAAGTAAACTTTGTAGTACTAATAAAAATTAACATTTCTCCTGATTTTTAAATATTTTTTTTCGTCTTCCAGGGAAAACACCTAACCCAGACATTATCTTTCTCTGAGTCGTAACTTAGGGCATTGTTCCATACGTGACCCAGCATGAGAATGAACCACCTACTATTTTGCAAGAACTGAATGGATGAGGAATTTGTGAAGAATGAATTACATTGTCCTCAATCCACCTGTAATTTGCTGGGAAGGTGACCTCCTCCTGAGTTTTCTAGCTGTGCATCAAACGTACAGCATTGTTTTTCGTCTTTGTAGCTAGAAGCAGGGAAGTCTGGTTTGCTTACTTAATTCTATCTAACAAAAACATCCCTGTTCCAATTGTCTGAAATGTGCTCTTTGAGGTACACCCATTTTCTTAGTCTCTGCCCTCTGCCTTTGATGGCATTTCATCAGTGGTGGGTTTCAAAAATTGTTTGAACCTACTCTGTGGGTGTGGCCTCCTTTGTGGGAGTGGCTTACCACCCATGTCACCGGATGGGAGTGGCTTGCCACCCATGTGACCGGATATGAAGATGCCAACGACACTTGTCAGAACTACCTTAAATTACCTCACACACAGCACTGGCCTGCATAAGAATATGATGTAAACTTGTTTTTTAAAAGGCATCTTTGGTTTGCGTTAAAATAACTTCAACACACGCAATGTTCTGATTGCACCACAAACGCAGTAGTCATCCTTACCTTTCACAGAGGCAATGAGTTTTATAAATATGAGCATAATAGTGTAGAATAATCATATCCAAGGACCCAGTGGTGGGATTCAAAAATTTTTGGAACCTCTTCTGTAGGTGTGGCCTGCTTTCCGGGTCCACTGGTGGAACCTCTTCTAACCAGTTCGGTAGATTTGACGAACCGGTTCTACCGAATAGGTGCGAACTGGTAGGAACCCACCTCTGCATCTCATACCCTTCTCTCTATTTTCTATTTAATACAATAGTTTAACATTAGCCATTTCTCTTTCCCTCCCCTTAATCAGAGGAACTTTGAAACACTGGCTTTTTCTTCGTTATTTTTATTTTATGCATTTCATTGACACATGTTTAGCTAAGTTGTGGCAGCACTATTATGGTCATGTGATATTCATTTTGAACATTCCATGACAGTTTCCCAGCCACTTTCACAATCCCTTGTTCCTTCCCCTCTACCCAGCAGCTGCCCATTACCTGCCTACTAAGAAGGAAAGGGAAGTAATGACAGAATGACATGGAGGAAAGAAGGAAAGGAAAGAAGGAAGGTTTCTGAAAATCTCTGCCAGCTTCTCACAAGGAAACTAGAAAGAAGTAACTTCTGCTCCCTTTGCTTTTTTGCCCACCTTTGATCATTCTTTTACTGTTTAGGTAAGAAAATATCTCTGAAAGGATGACCCAGGAGATCATTGGTTGTCTAGTCTTAGCTTCTAAAAGTCATGACATATGAATCCATATCTGCAGGGCGAAGAGGCAAATGAAGAAAATGGTGTTGCAGTGACACAGTCCACGCCCTACCTCTTTTGTACATTCATTGTTTGCAGATACTAAACGGACAGAATGTGTGTTGCAACAATATAAAGATTTCACTATTTTTATTAAAAGTGGTGGATTCTGCAGACTCTTCCTCATTTTGTGGTAGCAGATATGCATACTGAATTGAAAGTCATAAACTGCAGCTCTTATATGATTTAATATATGTGTTTGATGTAGCTATCTCTCTATATAGGCAGTTCTTGGCTTACAAGAGTTATTATGACCAGAATTGCCACAACTAAATAACATGGTCACAAAGCATGAACTCACCTGATCATATCACATCACTTAGCAACAGCAATTTCAACATTCCTTGTTGCCATCATTAAAGTGGTGACAACACGAGTTACTAAGCAAGTACTTGATGTGACTTCTGTTTTACCGTCGGCTTCCCCATTAACATTGCTTGTGGGTAGCCTAGAGGGAATGTTACAAATTGTGGTCACTTGACTGTCAGCCAGAATCATGAGGACCCATCCTAAGTACCATTTGTTAGCGCCGTTGCAACTTCAAACAGTTGCTGAATGAATGGTCGTAACACAAGGACTACCTGTAAATATAAAAAAGTAGTAAAATTTATCCTGAAAAATGTATCAGTTTTAAACATATCTGTTTAAAAAAACAAAAAAAACACTTGTTTTGCTTAAATAAACTCTGTCCTGTGAGTTTATGAGCATCTATTCATATACTTGAAATAATTTGATATTCAAATGAATTGTCATTTATAATAAATTTTATATGCACTCATGTAATATAGTATACATCTATTTTCAACAGCTATAAAACCTGTTTTGGAGCCTCCATGGTTTATATCCTAATTTTTATTGCTTGGAAATTTCTGTAAAACTTCTATATTAGAGACAATTACTGTTGTCTCATTAGAGACAACTACTGTTGCATCGTTTTAATTAAAACTTTAATTTCTTTTTGCTCAAAAGAACACTAAATGTAGTCCAGTGGAACTCATAGTTAATATTTTTATTCATCTTTGCTGAATTCTTACATTATTCCTTTTCAACAATAAATTAAATTTATTGTTATCTGAGTTATTAGAGGGGTTATGTTTATTCAATTATATTTGCCTCTCCAAACAAATATGGCAGAAAACGGCACTCTGTGGATCCTGTCTGCTACATATTTGATGGATTCCAGGATGTGGGCCTTCTATTTTGCGGTGCCTGCCTTATGAAATTTCCTCCTTCCAAAAGTGAACTGAACTCCATTGCTGTTACCGGTAATTATGGAATGTTGACTATGTCACTGGGTTAGCATTATCTTCTCTTGTTCTTGTGTTTTTTATAATTTTTAATACTGAATATATGTGTGCACGTATGTAACTATGTATGTACGTATATATTGCGTAGTGTTCTGTACTGTGCAGAGTCACTTTTTGTAAGATGAGGAGGGCAGGGGCAAATACAAAATTTTTATGAATAGATAAAATATTTCTCATATAGCGACAAATTAATTCACCTCCTGTGATGGTGAAATATTTGTGTGATTATGTACATTCAGTTTGGAGGATATCTTCGTGTTCTTGTTTTTTAATTTATACATTTCAGACATAAGTAAATTCATTATTTAATTGATTCCCTGTATTAATTGTAATAAACAATTAACCTTTGATCTAACTGCCAATTAAGAATCCAAAAATCTATGCAATGTTTGTTAAATATTTTAGTTTTGTAAGCTTCAATATGCAGAAAATAAAAATGTCAAATACTAAATAATAATGGAAAAAAATAGTAGAGATAATGTTTACATAAAGTTTCAACAAATGGATTTGCCAATGATTTATACTTTTTCTGAGCCTATTGGAACATTAGAGCCGAGGTGACGCAGTGGTTAGAGTGCAGCACTGCAGGCTACTTCAGCTGACTGCAGTTCTGCAGTTCGGCTGTTCAATTCTCACCGGCTCAAGGTTGACTCAGCCTTCCATCCTTCCGAGGTGGGTAAAATGAGGACCCAGATTGTGGGGGGTGATATGCTGACTCTGTAAACTGCTTAGAGAGGGCTGAAAGCCCTATGAAGCAGTATATAAGTCTAACTGCTATTGCTATTGCTATTATTTTAAAAAATGGTGCACTAAACATGTTCAACAGTTTCACATAGGGATATTATTGCAATCCTGTGGTTCTGATTGCATGGGATTTTCAGGAGGACTTCCAAAGATGCTCATATTTTATAGAAAGGAAGAAGAATCAGGAAAAGGAAAGGATGATCTAGTAGTAGAAAGGAAAACAAGGTTCATTTTTAAATATATCACAGAGATGGAGTGTTTCTAACCAGAAATTGGAATGTTTGGGGTATGTGTCCATATGAATCAATCTATCTATCATCTCTCTCTCTCTCTCTCTCTCTCTCTCTCTCTCTCTCTCTCTCTCTCCATCCATCCATCCATCCATCCACCCACCCACCCACCCACCCACCCACCCACCTACCTACTTACCTATCTATTTACCTAGGATTGAGCTTACACTCCAGTCATGAATGGCTCTTAGCAGCACATCTCCTAACGTCCATAAATTGCATTAAACACAATGCAATAAAAAAGACAATCAGAAATATTATGCAATCTACATATAGCAATGGTAACAATCATAAATATAAACACAAATGTTAGACCATGTAATCTTTGTGTAACCAAAAGACAAAAAAAACATTTATGGGGCTTTAAACCCAGATATGGGATTTAGAGATAGAGGAAAGGTTACAAAGAGGCATGCGCAGCAAACTGCCATGATCTCAGTAGCTGGTTACCTCAGATGTCTATGATCTCACCTACCAGGAACCATCTAGATATGTGAGAATCTACCCTGACTGGGATGTTCTTCAAGATTGACGAGAATATGCCAATTACAATGCTGTTGCTATATGCTTTTTGCTTTGCTTGTAAATACTGTATAAAAGAATAAACTCTGTGAAGGCAGAGAGACATTTTGGATGAACCCTGTTATGACTGGTCTCTGAATCCGTCAATGGGTTCCAAGTGCCATGCCCATACCTCGTTTCAGAAATAATTTGCTTATCCCTTGCTGAACAAGGAACACAGATTTTCTTTTCTTTTCCTCTTTTTAAAATGTATCTGTAGTTTTGGAAGATGAGCAGCTGAATAAATTGGGTGGGAATTCCTTTATAACATCAAACATTCTAAATTCTCTCTCTTTTGTTAAGTTTGTAGCAGAGACAAAAAGTACTGTCTAGAGCACATTCCCTTCAATTAATAAATTTGAGCATGATGCTAGTTTTCTTTTCCCAGTTTGTTATATATCCTTCCCATGCTACCCTATAAATTGCTTCTGAAGATTTTGAATACTGTTGGGACCAGAATAAATCCCTGGAGAATCCCACTTGACACTCTGTTCCATAACGATTCAGAACAATTTACAAGCACATTTTGGGTTAATTGATTAAACAGTTGAAAATCCATTAAACCACAATGTCCACATTTATCTACCTTGTCAGAGAGAGAAAGAGAAACGGGGAGAGAGGGAGAGAGCGGGGTAGGAAGAGAGGGAGGTAGGACGAGATATTTCATATGTATTCATACTTGTGATGAATTGCAGTGGCTCTTCCCTGGTCCAAATCATACTGCTGAATGCAATGCAATTCTTATCTCGATAAAACTTTGTTCCCATCATTTCCCCTGATTCCATCCACTGTTTATATTTAGTAGTAAAACAAAACGAGAACAGCGGAAGCTGATAATGTGAACTCAGTCTCAAGTGGTATAGTACAAAAAAAAATAATCTGACAAAAAGAATATGAACTAGGTCAATTTATTTGTGAGCTATTTTTTTTTCAAGCTGTAATATTACTTCTGATAATTCTGTGTTGCCTTTTTCTCATCCCTCCACCAATGCGGCGTTCAACTTCTCTAGCAAAGACGACATCAATGTCAAAATCTTTAGAAACGATTAGTAATTTTGAAAATGAATCACTCAAATGGAACAGGAATTTTGGGGTTTTTTTTAAAGGGGGGGGGGGAACCCAGTATAGATTTCTCCGTATCGAACAGTGCTGCCTTATGAAAATTGAAAGCATTTCCTACTTTATTGAATGAGACTTATTCCACAACGAATGGGTTTAGGATTGCATTGACCCAAGTGAAATCAGATTACTACAGTGCAGCAGAGGTGGCATTCTGCCGGTTTGCCCTGGTTCGGGTGAACCGGTAGTGGCGGTGGGAGGCTCCGCCCACCACAGATGCTCTGCGCATGCGCAGAAGCACCGCTCCTGCTTCCAAACCAATAGCGAGGATAAGAGGATTTCATGCCTGCAATGCAGGTAAACATTTTTCTTTCAAATAATTTATAGAATTTCTATATATCAAACAATATTCACAAGCTGACATATAGTATTGTACCTTGATTTTAATGAACCTGCTTTTTAGTCATCAAGCCACTTCTGGTTCTTGTGACCTAATTTACAGAATAATCTGTCAGTAATAACTTCTCTGAGTTTTCATGAACTTTTTTTTATGATAACAGTGATAGTGACTAGCTATTTTATCTTCTGCCAACTGATTTTTTTATTATGTCTTTGATTTTTCTAAGCATCACCATCTTAATGAAAAACGTTAATTGTCTGAGATATTTAAGCTTTAACTACATTATTAGTGCTTCCAGTAACTGTTTAGTTTCATTTAACCTAATGCCAAATTATTTGTTTTTGCTATAATCCAAGAGACTCTCAATTATATTCTCCAGCACTACGGTTCAAAAGCATTAATTTTTCCTCTTTCAATCTTTCTGATAGTTTGGCTTTCACAGACGTTTGTAACAACTGGAAGTATATGTCCTTCACAATAATTACCTTTGTTGTAAATATGTCTGCTCTTCAATATTTTGTCTAGATTTACTATTTAATTACTCTTTCACCCAAAGAGCAGATTTTTAACATGTAATAATTACAGTTATCATAGTTTTTTTAGCACAAGAAGATAAAGTCTACTACTGTTTATCTTCACCTATTTGTAGTGGGTTAGTACTGCAATATTTCCATTTGATGTAATTTTGGGTTTTTAATAGGTAAAGGTAAAAGGTAAATGTTCCCCTTGCACATATGTGCTAGTCGTTCCTGGCTCTAGGGAGTGGTGCTCATCTCTGTTTCAAAGCCGAAGAGCCAGCGCTGTCCGAAGACGTCTCCGTACTCATGTGGCCAGCATGACTAAACTCCGAAGGCGCATGAAGAAACTTCTCCCCAAAGGTGAGTCCTATTTTTTCTACTTGCATTTTTACATGCTTTCGAAATGCTGGGTTGGCAGAAGGTGGGACACGTAATGGGAGCTCACTCCATTACTCAGCACTATGGATTCAAACCGGCAAACTGCCGACCTTTCTGATTGACAAGGTCAGTCTTAGCCACTGAGCCACCCCATCCCTTCATATTTTTCACCTTCACCAAGAGATTGCAGCATATTGGACATTCTATATATTTCTTCCTGCAATTTTAATTTCAGTTTCTTTATCGTCTAATTCATGATTCATATCTCATGAATATGTTCTGCATAAAAGTTAGATCGGATGATGTTATTCAGCTTTGACTCTCTTTTTTCCATTCTAACTTTCCCATTCTAGGCAGTATGCGAATTGTTCAGAATGTAGGTAAGTGGCTGTGGTATGCCCATTTTTAAGAGTGATTCACAATGTGTTGTGATTTACAGAATCAAAATCCATGGTGTAATAATACAAGCTTAAATATTTGTTCTTAAGTCTCTCTTGCTTTCTCCGTTACCCACTGTGATCTGCATTGCAGTCACTACATCTCCTGAAACCAGCTTGTTCTTTTTACAGTATTTGTTTATTTACTTATTTCATTTAACGTGTTTCCCCGAATATAAGACAGAGTCTTATTTTCTTTTGACCCCTGAAATAAGTGAATGGCCTTATTTTCAGGGTGGTCTTATTACTTTTGAGGTGCAGGAGCGGCGAGTGTGGTCACCTCATGGCTGCTGCTGTGTTGCAATATTTTTGGGGAAGGGCTTATTTTCGGGGGAGGGCTTATTTTAGCACATGCACTCAAAAGCCTGATTGGGCTTATTATCTGGGGAGGTCTTATTTTCAGGGAAACAGGGTATTTGTTTGGTTTATATAAATCTGTTGAAGTTGCCTGCAGCCGCAATGAGCCAAGTTCTCCATTCACCCTGACCTCTGCTTGCCGTGCTTGCCGGCAATGCTGCTGGCTGACTGCCAATCAGCTAACTGTGGTGCTCTGGCCTCACGGGGGCTTTTTGCCCTCCTAGAAGGACTGCTTTTGGCCATCCTGCTGGGCTACTCCTCTCTGGTGCAGGGTGAGTCATGCCCTTCAATAGATTATAACAGTGATTGCTAACCTTTTCCGGATCGAGTGCCCAAAGCATGCATATGCACATGTGCGTGTGTACGCCTGAATGCCACAAGATGCAATTTGCGCATGCCCCATGTGCATGTGCCCCATCCCTTGTGCATGCATGGCAACCCCCACACATGTGGCCCAGTCCCCATGCATGCGCGGCAGAGACCTGATGACCAGCTGGCTGGCAGGAACCTACCATCAGTGGTAGGTTCCTACCAGTTCGGACCAGTTCGGCTGAACTGGTAGTGGATTGGCAGCCTGGGTCACTGGAACCAGCAGAGACCCGGGCCTGCCACACCCCGAAACCGGTTCTCGGGGTGGTGCTGTAGACGCTACGATCTTGTTTTTTGCTTCTGCGCATGTGTGCATTTGCAGAACAATTTTATTGCACTGTGCATCCATGTGCAGTGCGCATCAAGCACACACCTGAGAGAACCAGCAGTAGTGCCTGCCGGAACCCACCCCTGGCATGCATGCCCACCGGAACTGAACTGGGGTGACAGCTCGCATGCCATCAGAGAGGGCGTTGCATGCCACCTTTGGCATGCGTGCTATAGGATCACCATCACGGGATTATAACACTCCATCTCACATTTCTGTATTCAGTAGAGAGCAAGAAGAGGACCAGCATAACTATTTCACGCTTTTATGGAAATTAGAAATGACTAGAAATAAAGGATTTCTAGAATTCTCCCTTCCGAAATGCAATTGGCTCCATAACTTTAAAAGAACTACAGTGCGATACGATGCATTTTGATTCAAATTAAGACCTCCTGTTGTGTGCAAATAGGAATTACTCCCAGTTAAGTATGTGTACCATAGCAGTAATTCAAACTTGGAGCCCCTGGATCTTATAAAGGGCACAATCACTAGAAGAATTTTTTTTAAACTTTCCAATACAATAATGTTTGTTAACAAAAGGTCTGCAGCCTTTCATTATCCAATCGTGGAACATTTTAAACCATCTTATTTGTACTCCATTTGAATAACCTGTATTCTTGATAACGGATGAAAGATCTCGTTGAACATACTGTTTCTGCTGTTTCCAGTTCAGCCCTGGGCCAGCTTGTTCCATGATATCAGTTCATTCTGAGGGCTGAATTGGCATTTCTCTTGTTTCCTTGCCAGTTCATCTGAACTGAGAGCAAAGTTGGCTTCGTGTGTTTGCTTTACAACACAAAGTCTTGAGAACAAGTCAGTTTCTGGATCAGCTTTAGTCTTGTATCACAATTCCTCCCAGCTTCTGGGTGTAAACAAAACCTTGTTGGGATCTGCTGCCTTTTAATTATCCTGTGGAAAGAATAAAGGCAGTGCTATCAACCAGCTGGATCTTAATGATTCTTAGTCAGAGTTTAATCACTTTCATATCTCCGTTAAAAAAAATAAACAAACTTAGTTTTTTGGTGGTTGCATAGGCAAGCATTAATAGCAAACCTAGTCTTAATCCTTCTAGTCAGTTTCACAATCTCTGTTTGAAAAACAAACAACAAATATATCCAAACCTGTCCAACTTGATTTTCCCTCCTTATGTAAGCAATGTTCACTGAACAGTTATTTCACTCCCCAGCCTCTAGGCTGAAGCCAGCAATTACTTCCTTCAATACACACAGATACAGTGGCTCTAAATTGCCACCATGATTAAAGCTATTACAAATTGTACTTGCCTACAAAAATAATGCTGCGTTTTCCTTCCAGCATCTTAATCAAAAAACAGGAGAAATAAAAGGTGTTATAGAAACTGATTCTCCGAACTGGTCCGAACTGGTAGGATAGCAATAGCAGTTAGACTTATATACTGCTTCATAGGGCTTTCAGACCTCTCTAAGCGGTTTACAGAGTCAGCATATCGCCACCACAGTCCGTGTCCTCATTTCACCCACTTCGGAAGGATGGAAGGCTGAGTCAACCTTGAGCCGGTGAGATTAGAACCGCTGAACTGCAGATAACAGTCAGCTGAAGTGGCCTGAAGTACTGCACCCTAACCACTGCGCCACCTCAGCTCTTAAGGAACCTACCACTTAGGAACCTACCACTGATGCATGCACGTCTTCTGCCGGCTGGCTAGTCGTCAGGTCTCTGCCACGCATGCGTGGGGAGTGGGCCGCGTGTGTGGGGGTTGCCATGCATGCACGGGGGGATGGGGCACATGCGCAGAGGGCACGCGCATATTGCATATTGGGGGCGGGGTTCAAGAGCACACAAGCGCATGCGCATATGCATGCTTTGGGAACTCGGTCCGGAAAAGGTTAGCAATCACTGTTATAATCTATTGAAGGGCACGACTCACCCTGCACCAAAAAATGCTGCATGTCTGCTAACATTTTATTTTAGTTTTCATCTATTTGGAGCAAAACTATGACTCAGGGCAGGGGTGGGTTTCAACCGGTTCGCGGCGGTCCCCGCGAACCGGTTGGTTGGCGAACCCGGAAGTAAGTAACTTCCGGGAACGGCGAAGGGCCCACCCACCCGCCCGCGCTCCTTACCCGGTTTTGATGAGTTCTGCGCTTCCACGCATGCGTAGGATGCATACAGCGCCTGCGCGATCCTCCAGGAGCAGCTGGAGCATCACACAGACGCTAGTACGCTGCGTGCACCACACGCGTGCACGAGGACGCCGCTGGCCCCGTTCCAACCGAACCGGTTGGAACGGGGCGAGAAACCCACCCCTGACACAGGGGTGCATATACTGTGCTATTCCTGTCCCCCCCCCCCCCCTTTAATGGTTACTTGGTGGGAACATTGACTGACTTCTGCTGTTCTCAGGCTGGCCTCAGCAGCAGCGAAGACATTTGGAGACTGGCTTCCAAATAGTTGATGAGAGAGAAGGAGATGAAAATTGTGCAACAAAGAAGTGCCCTAAACTAAAAGAAGGGTCATATTTTGATTACCGGAGTTGGATGTTGCTGCTCTTGTTTAAACAAGTCTATTTGTGCAACGTCTCTAGAATAGATAGAAGGGTGAAACCGTGGCTTTATTATAAGCTAACCACACTCGTTCAAAAGACTGATGTGACTCATAAGGTGCATAACAGCAATAAAAAAGAATCTATGAATATGTTGAAGCCATTGAACATGTACAACTGGTGATTAAATCCAAAAGTGAATGCTAAAATTTATGAACGTTTTCCACTGCTTCAGTAATATCAGTCACAAATCCAATTAATTTGATCTACTGCGGGGGAAAAATGGCTAGTTTTTAAAGTAAGGAAAAGAAAGTGATTATTGATGGAAAAACTTTGTCCTGACATTGTTTTCAATTTAGTGATGAGATTCTTGGTTGTGGATTATTTTTATGTCATGGCTGTCTCTATTAAATCTACCCACCCCTCACCAAATTCCTCCGGCATCAGAGCTAGACTCTAATTACCGTCAGGGCACAAAACAATATACAGCAACATTATAGTACTGTAGCATTTTTGGTTTCGAGCTTTTTTTTTTTAAAAAAAGAAATTAAAATATCTGATTTCAGTAATCATCTTTGTATCCGTTCATCCGTTCCTTAGAATTGGAGAAACGGTTGAGACATTGCCAAGCAATGGGCCGTATCTCCATCTCCATCTTCTGCTTTGATGACTTCAGGTCACCGTGGACCCTTTGTGACTGCCTGAACTAACAAGGGAGGGAAGCCAAGGTACGAAGGCTTCACTCAGGTCCGCCATTACAGCGGGAAAATGGTTGGATCTCATTGGTTGAGCCGTCTGACAGCTCCCTATAAAAGGGCAAGCCATAGTTAGACTTATATACCGCTTCATAGGGCTTTCAGCCCTCTCTAAGCGGTTTACAGAGTCAGCATATTGCCCCCAACAACAATCCGGGTCCTCATTTTACCCACCTTGGAAGGATGGAAGGCTGAGTCAACCTTGGGCCTAGTGGGATTTGAACAGCCGAACTGCTGAACTGCAGTAGCCTGCAGTGCTGAAGTAGCCTGCAGTACTGCATTTAACCACTGCGCCACCTCGGCAGTCAGTCAGGCAAGTTGCTGGATTGTGGTGTTCTACTGAATAAAGAGTTGTTACTTGGAAACTCAGCGTCCTGTTTCTTCTGCTCCAACTTAACATGAATAAATCCCTACAGTTTTCTTGACAACATTTCGCCACCGCCTACAAAGTGAGAAAGGGAATGGATGAGTCTAGATGCTGACCACATCGTATTGAATCTTTAGCAGCATGTAAACTCAGCTTGAGGCCTCTTTCAAATCCTTCTACTCCAGTGAAAAAATCGGTGCTCCTATGAAGAGATTAAACTAATTGTAAATATATGAGAGAATTATCTCTACATTGTAAAAATTATTTTCATCGGTTGAAGGAGATGGCAGCAAAGAATTAGAAGGATTTTAAAAAAAAAAACTCCTTTGAATATTCAAATATCTTAAGATAAATTAAAGGATAGAGGACCTTCCTGCTATGTATGAAATTATAAACCATCAGATCCAGCAGGAGAGGCATATTATGGTTCCATCTGCCAAATAATTCCATCTGATGCAAGCTAGGAGATAAGCCTTTTTTTGCCACAATACCTCCCTTTTGGTACAGCATCCTCACTGACAAGGATGTTAGTCCCAGGCCTCTCAGCCTTTCAGAAAGTTTTCAAGATATGGTTTTTTAATCAGGCCTGAGGATCCCTCAATAGCGGGGACCCCACACAGTGGCTCCATCATGTGTAACGTTATGATTTTAATCCTCTTGTAAGAGGGGAGGGTTCTGGCTTCTTTTACTACCGGATCACAGTAACGCGCTTCTGGCGTGCGTGTGCTTGATACACACTATGTGCGTATGTACAAAAGTAAAAAAAAAAAAAATTGCTTCAGCGCATATGCAGAAGCAAAAAACAAGATGGTGGTGCCTACGGCACTGCCGATAGAACCGGTCCAGGTGCATGCCTGGCTGAGTTACTACCTACTCAGCCGAACTGATCCAAACTGGTAGGAACCCACCTCTGTCTTGTAATTTGATTTTAATAATTAGTTGAGTTGCTTAATTGGTTCTATAATATATGTACATCATTGGTTTTATTGTACACTTCCCAGAGTCATCTTGTGCAAGATAGACAACTATGAATACATTTGATAAAATAAATAAATGAATAAATGTTCAGGTTTCATATAGGAAGCCATCTATTATTTTAAGTAGAAGAAAAGGGGAACTATCTGTTTCCTTTTCCCCAACACGCTTTTCAGAAGATGATAGGCTATGATATTTGTGCAAGATCCAACTACAGGTAATCTTCAAGTTACCATGGTATTTGGGACAGGAATTTCTGTTGCTAAACTGTGTGCTCATAAAATGTGACTGCATGTCAGTGGTGATTGCAGGTGGTACACCCTGGTACGGGCGTACCAGTGCCTGCCCAGAGCACTGGATACCGTTCTGGTACAGTGCTCTGGAGGGCCCACCCTCCCACCCATCGTCCTTACCTGTCTTTAAACTCTTTGGCGCTTCTGTACATGGTGCATACAGCACCTGCGCGATGCTCCGCCAAGCAGCTGGAGCATCGTGGAGGCTCGTGGAGGCATTACTTGGGGATAAGATGCATGTATGTACTTTACATGTGTGTGCATGCGCTGCACGCATTCATGTGGAGGACGCGGGCCCCGTTGCAACCATACTGGTTGCAATGGGATCTGGAACCCACCACTGCTGCATGTGACTGTATCACTTAGTTACAACCTTCCCAGTAGACCGTGCAGGAAACAGAATAGAATAGTTAACTCAATATAGGAAACTTTCAGTGTTTAGAAGTCAGGAAAATGATTTAATGATAAAAATCAAAGATCAGAATTAGAAACTGCTGGTAATATTTTAGGTTTGCTAAAAGATGGATTTTCTGTGACAAAATGTTTATTCTTAATATTTTCCCCCTGAACATTACCGCTTTCTGTAGCTCTCGGACACAGTAGAAGATAAACATCAAGATATGCATTGTTACCTGACTATAATATTATTACTGTTTTTTTTTACCCACATTACCTTTTATCTGCCCCTTTTTCTTGAACAGGCAAAAATAAAGATTCTTTATAATTCAGCACTTGTAACTCCATTTTAAAAGAATTTAAGCATTCATATCTCTACCATAATTAATTCTGCTAAACAAAGTACAGCTAGATGTATTTCAAGAAAATATAAAAAAGTGAGAAAAGAAAAGCCCTGTAAAGCTAATTAACCTTTCCTATTAATATAAACAGTTGTGCCTGCTTTCAGTAGCAGATTGTTTGGGTAAACTGGTCCCATAACCGCTCTGCCCTCAAGTCAGTGCTTATATTTTAGGAACTATGCAAACAATGATTCCCTAGCCTATTATTTTGAATATTGCACTTAGCCCTCTTCATGCATTTTAATATATCTATTGCAGTATTTCTATTCTATATTGCTGTTTATATGAGCATTCAATGATGGAGATAATGTTGGCATACATTTTGTAAAATCTGAGAATAATATCTTATTCTCTGTAGAGTAGTACATGATGCTTCTATAGGAGATATATCCATATCAATCCCTAATGATTTTAAATATGTTCAGTTTTGTTCCAACACTTTTTAATATTCTTTGACTGACTTAATGGAACATTTATAGTAATAAATAAACCAATATTCTTCACCATCATTCTGAGGATCACCACTTTTTTAAAAAACAAACAAACCTGAATCTTGACGCTGCAGACTTTTATTTTTCTTCGTTGTGTGGAAAACATTTTAAAAAATGTTCTAATATTGTTATTAATTCAAAGTATTATTAATGTTGAACTAGGAGTCCTAGTGAACCACCATTTAAGCATGAGCCAGCAGTGTGCTGCAGCTGCCAAAAAAGCCAATGCAATCCCAGGCTGCGTCAACAGAAGGAGAGCATCAAGATGAGAAGTGATATTACTGCTCTATTTGCACTAGTGAGTTCACACTTGGAATACCCACTTCTGTACCATGGATGGCTCATTCGCTCGGTTCCACCACAAATGCGCGCACAACAAAAGCACGCCTGACTAAACCGCGGTTTCTAAAGCGCGGTGACAAAACCGTGCGACGAATTAGCGACTAATTAGCCCTAAAGCGCGCCGACAAAAGCACGCTGACAGAAGCGCGCTGTAACCTAACCCTAAACCTAACCCTAAACCTAACCCTAAACCTAACTGTAAATCTTACCTTAAATGAAATCGCGCTTCTGTCGGCGCGCTGTTGTCGGCGCGCTTTTGAAATCACGGTTTTAGCGCCGCGGTGTTGTCGGCGCGCTTATGACGTTCGCGCTTTTGACGGGTCACGCATTTGCTCTACAGATACCTGTTTATGGTTGGGGTTCTTGCTTTTGCCAAAATCTGGAAGGATTTTGGTTGCCTTGCCTCCGGTTGCACACACAGCAAGAATATCAGTCTCTGTCTTCAGTTGCTTTCCCTTTTTCTCTATTGGAAATGAATGATGAGTTTGGTGGACAAAGGGAGGAGGACTGTAAGGAAGCCAAAAGCGAGGGTTTACATTTCAAACATTGGTTCGAGCTACTCCAAATGCCACAACTATCGAAGTAATAATGCCATGCGTATTAACTTGATTGTGAAAGAGCTCACCGTGTCCCTCCAGGCACGGCCAAAAGAAGAGCAAAACTAAACCGAGAAGGAAGAAAAACACACAGAATCTATTCTATGTATGCGCAACAGAGGTGGTATTCAGCAGGTTCTGACCAGTTCTGGAGAACCGGTAGCGGAAATTCTGGTCTCCATAATAATAAAAAAAAATTGCGGAGGCCCTAGGAAGTATGCAGAGAAGAGCAACAAAAATGAAAAGGGTCTGGAGGCTAAATCAAACGATGATCAGTTAAGGAATCCAGGTATGTCTAGCTTTACGAAGCGAATGGTTAGAAGAGACATGACAGTTTTCTTCCAGCACTTAAGGAGATGTCACAAAGAAGAAGGTGTTGACTTATTATCCAAAAGTGCCTGAGGACAGGACAAGAAGCAACGGATGGAAGCTTGTTAAAGAAATCCAACCTAAAACTAAGGAAAAATTTCCTAACAGTAACAATTAATCAATGCAACAACTTGGCTCCTGGAATTGTGGGTGCTCTGAACTGGAGGCTTTCAAGAATAATTGGACAAACGTTTGTCCAGGATGGTATAAGACAGGGATGTCAAACTCAATTACATTGAGGGTTGCATCAGGGCTGTGGTTGACCTCGGGGAGGGGGGGCTGGTCAACTGGGTGGGTGTGGGCAACTGGGTGGGTGTGGGCAACTGGGTGGGCATGGCCAGCTTGACACCACTCCCCAAACTGCTGGCATGTTTCCTTTTTGCATTGGGTAGACTGAGCCAAAGCTACGCTGGCCTGATCTTTCCTCTTCGCACTGGGTAGACCAGGCCAATTTCCTCTTCTCATTGGGCAGGGCAGGATGGCCCCATGGGCCAGATCTGACTATATCGTGGGCCCTTGGTTCATACCTATCTTGAGCAAGGGGTTGGAGGACCTCCAAGGTCCATTCCAGCCCTATGATTCTATGATATGAGAAAGAAGCTCATTATTATGGAGGTAAATCTGAAGCTTCTATTGACTTGTATGCCTGTACTCTCAAATGCATTTCTATGTTGATGAGGCCACTTTGAAAAACTATTATTCCCATGTTTTTCCTAAAATAATTCCATAACAATAAAGTCTTATCAAATCACCATACACATAAGAAAATAAATAAGGGGTGACTATATATGTATTTTGTTTTTAATTTGTAGTCTGAATTAAGAAGAAACAGAATTTGAAAAAATCACAAACTTCTATTAAGAATATCCTAAAATATGTTTACTCAAATAAATGCCAATGAATATGAAGTGTGATCAGAATTGTTGCTTAGTAACAAAACTAACATGTTAGACAAGATCTAAAATAAACGTGGCAAGATAACTAATATGAAACCAATGCAATAATAATGCAGTTATATCTTTCAGGAGAACTAATCCTTTCAACAATAATAATATTAAAAAGTTCAGCCTTTTGAAATATTTTCTACCGGAATATTTTGCTGTCTAACCATAATAGAAATCAAATTAATCTGTTTTACATGACAAAATCAGCAATGTTGACCTTAAAGATCCAGCGCACAGTGAAGATGTTAATTGAGAAGAGTAGAACTGGCAATTAACAGTATTAATGCAAGAGGAATCTGCAGGCAAACAATAGCTTGTGAACAATCACAAGATTCTTTGCCTGTGGAAAGGTTTAGGTGTGGCTACTCCTGTAGAATGTGTGTCTACAAACCAGGGGTGGGTTCCTGCCAGTTCTAACCTCTTCTATAGAAGAGGTTCCACAAATCTACCGTGCCGTTTAGAACCGGTTCCAGTTCCCCCCCTGTCCGCACCACGCTTGCCCCACCTGTCGCTCACTGATTGGCTGGCTCACCAATTGCCCCGCCTGCCTCTAAGAGTCCTATCTTAAAGTCTTAAAGCTGTCAAGTTTGAACACCCCTGGGTTTTTTTTCTAAAGGGTTAGGGTTGCAAGGGTCTTGTAACTTGACAGTTTTAAGACTTGCGTGCTTCAATGCCAGAGTTTCTGAGCCAACATTTTGGTTGCTAAGCAAGAGCGTTGTCCAGAATGGAGTCATGCGAGCGATATTGGGTGTACCTAGGCACACCCATGTTACACCTATCCTCCGCGAGCTGCACTGGCTACCTATTGGTCTCCCAACGCAATTCAAGGTGTTGGTTATTACCTTTAAAGCCCTACATGGCTTAGGACCAGCATACCTGCGAGACCGCCTACTGCCACATTCCTCCCAGCGGCCGGTAAGATCCCACAGGGTTGGCCTTCTTCGGATGCCGTCAGCCAGACAATGTCGGCTGACGGCTCCCCGGAGGAGAGCCTTCTCTGTGGCTGCCCCGACCCTTTGGAACGAACTACCCCCAGAAATCTGGACGTCACCCACTCTCATGGCCTTCAGAAAAGCTGTCAACACCTGGCTTTTCCGGCAGGCCTGGGGCTGTTGACCTCATTGTTGAGGTCCAGCCCCGACTGAAATGAATGTATCTGTGTCGTTTTAACTTCTCTTATTTTATTTTTACTTCTTTTATTTTCTTTCTCTTCCCTTCTGTAAGCCGCCCGGAGTCCTTCGGGATTGGGCGGCCTATAAATAAAATTAAACTTACAAACTATAACTAAAAGGGAAAGTCAATAGGAGAAAGATATAAATAAACCTTTAATGAACTTAAGGCATGAGTAAATAGATAAATACTAGTTTTGCTGGGTTTTTATATTCCCACTGGTTTTGAAGTGGAGCTAGTGCATCAGTTGTTAACTCATGCAGTTGTTTATCTCAGTTTCCTATGGAAGAAAAATGGAGCAATGTTGAGCTGAAAAAAATATTTGCATTTAAGTAAATATAAATGTTATATCACAGCCACACATCTGCATTATATCTCTCTGGAGCCTGTGTCCCTATGCAAAGGGCAGAAAGGGTGTAAGAAATAGTAAGCAAAAACCCATGAGATAAGACTGTAGAAAAGGAAATCTAGTCAAATCTAGTTTGCATCAACAACATATACATTTCTATCCTTGTAAGACCTCTTTGCTTCCATTTATAAATAGGGCAAAGTGGGAAGACACAGGGAAGAAAATATAAAGTCTGAAAAATGTTTTTTAGCAACTGAAAGAAAGAAGAAAACTGCCTGAGATTAGAAAGCTATAATAAGGAACTCTCCATTTCTCTTCATGGCATTTTTTTTTTATTACCCTTATTATACGTCAAATATATTTTTAAACAATATCTCTTCTAGTGAAATCTTCATATGCCTTCAAGCGTTTTTCTTAGTCACTTCTCAATTGCTCCTATTTTTTGCTAAGCTTAGACACAATCAGTGCATTTTATTTAGAAACTCTCACCACGCTACTGACACTGCACAATTTTATTATCAGCAGCGTTCAAGCAAACACAAATCAAACTAGGTCAGATACAGTTTTAACTTGAAAACCAATTCCCTTAAAAAAGATCCTTAGATAATATCATCATGTGGTTCAAAGCATTCCAAGCTACACCTTGATATAATGAAACACAATTCCAAGCAAAATCCTTTTTTTTCCCTTAGCAATAGCAATAGCAGTTAGACTTATATACCGCTTCATAGGGCTTTCAGCCCTCTCTAAGCGGTTTACAGAGTCAGCATATCGCCCCCCACAGTCTGGGTCCTCATTTCACCCACCTCGGAAGGATGGAAGGCTGAGTCAACCTTGAGCCGGTGAGATTAGAACCGCTGAACTGCAGATAACAGCTGAAGTGGCCTGCAGTACTGCACCCTAACCACTGCGCCACCTCGTCTCCTTCTCCCACCCCCCCTCACTTCTCCCATTCTTCCTTCAAAGGGCTTTGCTTTCTACAATCCCTGTCCCACAATACAGTCTGCCAGTCGAGTAATTACATTCAAAATAACCGTTCTTTTTTTTCCTGGCACTTTTAGAAGCAGGTAAGCTGTAATATTTTTTATAATTGGAATCACACATAATCCCTTGCTCGACTTTCTAAAACAAAAATAAGCTAATGATAGGCCAATTCAACTGCAAATTATATCATCATTAGGCTGACTGGTTTGAGCGATCTCAGTAGAGCAATAATAGCTTAATTCATATTGGCTGTTATCTTATATCATTATACCTAACTGTGACTTCTGCACATTTTCGCACTGCTGATTTCCAGGGTGGCAGCCTAATAATTAGAACCTGCCTGAGCCTCATTAGCATAAACAAACCCTGCAGCCAATTCTTTACCATTAAGTAATCCTAAAAGATGCACATTCCTAGTAGTTATTTGTATCTATCCAGGTTGACTTTACGATGTTCAGAATGCAACCCAAAGCATTATTTCTAGATCCTTCATGCAAATTCATGCAGGTGTCAGAATTAAGGAGAAAACAAACCTATTTAATATGCACTCATTCTGGTTGTTTAATATTTCAGTTCCAAAGATACATAAAGCACTTCGAGGACATAATTTATCTTAAAGTCTTAATATTTGCTGCCTATTGATGAAAGAAATGTCCTTCTGGGTTCAGCTCCAAGTGGGGAAAAAGACACTGGAGACATGGAGGCTGCTTGGAAAGATGGTTTATTGTTGGACAGGGCCACATGGCTTGAGCCCTGAACAGAAAAAGTGATCACATGCTTCAATGTTGCTGGAGAAGAAGAGAAGGGCTGAGGGAGGGGCTTGCTAGGCTTTTTATAACCTGTTCAGTCCCACCTCTCTGTTTCCTGTTCCTGTGTAAGAAATGTATTCTGATTGGTTGTCAGACTCCCATGCAGGGGCAACTCTCTAGGCTGTGTTTTGAATCCAGGTATGGATGAGTTCTTAGATGCCATGTGGTCAGTTGAGTAAAGTTCCAACATTCCGCCCCCCTGCAGCTGCAGTGGAGAAATCTTTATTATGTAAAAGGGACTAGCCTGGCTTTCTCAATGGTCCATTGACAAAGTGGGGATGGGCAGGAAGCTACAGGCAACTATTCTGTCTCTTAAAACATATTTCTTTCTTTTCACATCCAGAGAAATATTCTGCCTTTTCAATATTTCCTAGGATATTTCATTTTTCTGGGAGAGGGCTGGATGATAACTTCCCACGCTATAAAATGGTATTCTCTTGGATGTCTTATTTACAACTAAAAAAGACTATGATGTTCCTGACACAAATTAGAAAATGAAACTTCATTATAGTTTATCTTTTGTACTAGTCAATACTCAAGAGGAACAACCTAAAAATATCCTAAGAAATGACAATATTTTACAACATAGGTCAAGTCAGCTAAATCAAGAAATTAGTCTAGTATGAAAAAAAGAAAGGGTGTATGGAGGGTCGAAGAGGTACATTGGGTTTCTATTTTGGGGGGTATTGTTGACAAAAGGAATGGCTGTGTTTATTGTTTAATGTTATATGGCCCCGGTTATGCACAGTATATATATGACTGTACGAAATGAAAATGGAAAATAAAAACACATTTACAACATTGAAGAAATTAGTCCAGTATGAAAGCATTAATAGTGAATAGGAATGATGAAACTCGGGATTTCAAACATTTAATATCGATTGAAATAAATAGAGCCTGCTTTTTAAAAACTCTTTTGAAATTTAAAAGGAAAACCTGTGCAGGTCTAGATGGAACAAAATCCTATTGGTTTCAATAGAAAACCTTCATTTCTTTTCTTTCTAGGTCAATGTATATAATTGCACCCTAAGTAATATTTCTATATGTAAATTTCAGAACGTGTTCTCTTTGCGTCTGAACTTGTCTCACAGGTACCATTATTGGAGATTAAAATTAGTTAAAGTATGAAGCAATATGTATAGGTTACTTAACTTTTAAGTATATACGATGCTAATTGACCCCCCATAAGTAAAACGTAATCCATAACAATACATTGGTAATGCAATTTATGTACAGTTCTCAGAATTTTCTTTTTGTTTATGGTCTCCCTAATGTGTACCATGAGTTATTATTAATATATACTCATATATCTGAGCACACTCTGCAATGTGTATTGCTTCTCATTATATACTTAACTTAAGACACTTCAATGACGTTGGTTGCAATTATTCCCACGGTATGACTGGACAATTAGACTGAGAAATACCCACTTGCTCAAGATCACCCAGTGAATCCAAGCGAGCTAACAACATAAATCTTTTTAACAACACAATTTTTATTTTATTCCCTGAATTTAAGGGGATGGGAAGGCCCAGCTGAGAGTTTAAAATGTTTAGTACAGTTTAATGGAATAAATATAATTTAAAAGTCATATTGCACTCCTAACTTTAATAGAGAAATTAATGGAGAAATTTCTATTAAGCAAGAGCAATCAATTACATTTCTTCTACTTTTTTTATTATGTTATTGGCAAAAAGTGAACAGCTGGTAGAGGAAAGTCTCTAGCAACCTTTTGCCAGTTTCATTACTGTTTGTCACAATTTAACCCAGTAAGTTAGGGTAAGGCCCAAGTATTATTTATAACGCTTAGAATTTATTATACATCAAATACACCATAACATTATGATTTAGCACTTCTACACCATCAGGTTTTTAAATGCAGAGAACAAACTCAGCCAATATATTATTTATTTCATGCTACTTGCCTCAGCTGTAAGAATCCAAAGTGTTTTGGCCAGGTATCAATATAGGAGATATAATTTTACTGTAGGGATTATTATTATTTTTAGTTCAGTTTGACTATCAGGCATTCTAGTAGATTAAGCAAGGATGTGAAAAGTGTGAGCTCTGTGGAATAAAAAAGCTAGCTCAAATTATTTGTTGATTTACTTGCAATAGTTTAAGAAAGGGGGAAACGATTGAATTCTAAACAGTTGTTAAAAGAATTTGTATGCTGCATCAGTTAGAGCAGTGTTTCTCAACCTTGGTGACTTGAAGTCCTATGGACTTCAACTCCCAGAATCCCCCAGCCAGCATAGCTGGCTGGGGAATTCTGGGAGTTGAAGTCCACAGGACTTCAAGTCACCAAGGTTGAGAAACACCGAGTTAGAGTTTACCTCAGTGGGGAGATAATTTACAGGCCAAATCCAAAGAGCAATTTCCATTTGTGAATGGGCGTTTTCCCAATTCCCATCTTCTTTGTAGATAGGCAGATCTATGTTATTGAAAACCTTTTATATCATTCATAGGCGAGAGAGGGGCCGGGTGCTGGAGGCTGCGCCGGCTGAGGCGGAGCTTAAGAGGCCGCGATTTCATCATGCGGAAGGCCGCGCCTGCCCCTCGCTCCGCCTGCCCGCCTTCGGCCGCGCCGCTCCATGCCGTGGCGCTTTAGCGTCTCGGTGGGCCGCCTCCTCCTCGTCAGCAGCAGCGCCCGTTTTGTGGCCGCCCTCCTGCCCCGCGCCTCGCTTCACGCCGCCCGCTCATCCTCCTCCGCCGCCGCGGCCTCCAGCACCCGGCCCCTCTCTCGCCGCCCGACCCCGCCGCATCCCGGCCCCGGCATCGTCTCCAGCATGGACGGACCCGTCGCCGAAGCGCTCCTGGCGCCGCTCAGGCAGGCGGTGCGGCAGCAGGGAGAGTTTGTTCGGAAGTTGAAGGATGACAAGGCTCCACAGATGGACGTGGACAAGGCCGTGGCCGAGCTCAAAGCTCGGAAGAGACTCCTAGAAGCCAAGGAGCTGGCTCTGCAGCCTAAGGATGACCTTGTGGACAGGCTTAAAATGGAAGACGCCTTGAAGCGGAGGTTTTTCTACGACCAAGCCTTTTCTATTTATGGAGGGGTGAGTGGCCTGTATGACTTTGGCCCCGTGGGTTGTGCTTTGAAGAACAACCTAATACAAGCCTGGAGGCAGCACTTCATCCAGGAGGAGCAGATTTTTGAGATAGATTGCACCATGCTGACGCCTGAAGCTGTTCTGAAGACCTCTGGGCACGTGGACAAATTTGCAGACTTCATGGTGAAAGATGTAAAAAGTGGAGAATGCTTCCGAGCTGATCACCTCCTGAAGGCCCATTTACAGAAGGTGATGTCAGACAAGAAGGGCGCAGCGGAAAAAAAGATGGAAATGGAGAAGGTGATCACGCAGCTGGACAACTACAATCAGGAACAGCTTGCGGATCTGTTTGTCAATTACAATGTGAAGTCCCCCCTAACTGGAAATGACCTGACTGCTCCGGTGTCTTTCAATCTCATGTTCAAGACCTCTATTGGCCCAGGAGGAAACATGGCTGGATATTTGAGGCCAGAAACCGCCCAGGGAATCTTTCTGAACTTCAAACGTCTTTTGGAATTCAACCAAGGCAAACTGCCTTTTGCTGCTGCTCAGATTGGCAATTCTTTCCGGAACGAAATCTCTCCTCGCTCAGGTCTCATCAGGGTCAGGGAATTCACAATGGCAGAAATTGAACATTTTGTGGACCCCAGGGAAAAATGTCATCCTAAATTTCAAAATGTAGCCGACCTCCGCATCCTCTTGTATTCTTCCAAAGCCCAGACCAGCGGGGAACCAGCCCGTGTCATGTGTTTGGGGGATGCTGTTGAGCAGGGTGTGATCAACAATTCCGTCCTGGGCTACTTCATTGGCCGGATCTACCTCTACCTCATCAAAGTTGGCATCTCTCCAGAGAAGCTTCGTTTCCGGCAGCACATGGAGAATGAGATGGCTCATTACGCCTGTGACTGCTGGGATGCGGAGACCAAAACCTCCTACGGCTGGATCGAAATTGTTGGCTGCGCTGATCGCTCCTGCTACGACCTCTCCTGCCACGCCAGAGCCACCAAAGTCCCTCTCGTTGCTGAGAAGCTTTTGAAGGAGCCAAGAATCGCCAACGTTGTTCAGTTTGAAGCCAACAAGGGAGTCATAGGGAAGGCGTACAAGAAGGATGCTAAGCTGGTGCTGGAGTATCTCGCCATCTGTGACGAGTGTTACATCAGTGAGATGGAGACGCAGCTGAACGAAAAAGGGGAATTTACGATTGAGACAGAAGGGAAAACCTTTCAGGTAACAAAGGACATGGTTGGCGTGAAAAGATTCCAGAAAACCTTGCATGTGGAAGAGATTGTCCCCAATGTGATTGAACCTTCATTTGGGCTTGGAAGAATCATGTATTCGATATTTGAGCATACATTCCGCATCAGAGAGGGAGATGAACAGCGAACGTACTTCAGCTTTCCTGCTGTGGTGGCTCCTTTCAAATGCTCAGTTCTCCCTTTAAGTCAGAACCAGGAATTCATTCCGTTTGTGAAGGAACTCTCTGAAGCTCTGACCAGGAATGGGGTCTCCCACAAAGTGGATGATTCTTCTGGATCCATCGGTCGGCGGTATGCGAGGACGGATGAAATCGGGGTGGCGTTCGGGATCACAGTTGACTTTGACACCGTCAACAAGACCCCCCACACAGCTACCTTAAGAGATCGCGACTCCATGCGGCAGATACGGGCTGAGATCTCAAAGCTGCCAGTCCTGGTGGGCGACCTGGCCAATGGCAACATAACTTGGGCTGACGTGGAGGCCAGGTACCCTCCCTTCGAGGGTCAAGAGACAGGGAGAAAGGACGCGATGGAGGGCTGAAGCTAATGCCGGGAAGGAAACCTCCTCATGAAGTCCACTTTTAATTGTCTGCGTAATAGAGGTTTTATGATGTGTATTATTTGACATGGCTTTGTCCGCACACCTAGGCCCCCCTGGTTATCCAGTCCCTGGTCTCTGCCTGATTTTAACTCCCATCTCCAATAGCCCCAATTAAAATGGCTTAAGACATGCCAGGTTCTCTAACGTCAAGTCTCTTCTGTGTAAAAGAGGCCACCAGTTTGTTCTAGTGCAGGGGTCTCCAAGGTTGGCCACTTGTGGACTGCAGCTCCCAGAATTCCTCAGTTAGCAGGAGAATTATGGGAGTTGAGTTTCGTCTTAAAGCCGTCAGGTTTGGAGACCCCTGGTCTAGTGCTTAAGACACCAAGGTAGAATCAAGACTTCACGTCCCATCCTAGCCATGAAAGCCGGGTGGGCTGACCTTGGGCCAGTCACTGTCTCAGCTTAACTCGCCTCACAGGGTGGTTGTTGTGGGGAAAATAAGAGGAAGGTATGTTGGGTATGTTTGCCACCTTATTTGTTAAAAAAAAATTAAGGGATAAAAAATAAATAGCTGCCAGACAGGGAGGGGGTGCCGGTCTATTTCTGTTGTTTAGCATTGGCTGTAAATAAACATGTTTGACTTACGGTTACCTCAGACGCCTCCCACCTGGTTCTTTCCGAGAATCTAACAATTCATAGTCCAAAACAAACCTGGAGCACTAAATATGAAGTCTCTTTAGCTTCTGAAATGTTTTTGAAACCTCCTAGAATGTATGAATATTTTAAAGAAAGATAAAACTTTGAAGAACGGATTGCTGAAAAACACAATATAATCCTTGCATTTAGAGACCTGGTAATTCACTTCAGGCAGTCAGAATAGAATAGCTGTCTGCAATCTGGTGCCCTCTAGGGGTATTAAACACTATATTAATTCCCGAATTAACTCCTTAACTCCTTAGTTCCTGGGATGATGTCAAAGATTGACTGAGATTTATGGGAATTTAGGGCTAGCACAGTTGGAGGCCAAGCAAAAACTGTGGTGGGTAAGCCAGTATATTTCACAAGATTTTTTTTTTCATTCATAGCAATTTCCCAAGGCATTGCTTCATCAAAAGAACATCAAAAGAACAGCCGGCATTTCTGGAGAATTCTCAAGTACGAAGAGGTATCTCATGGTTTTGGAAACTAATCAGCACATAAATTCAATTCAGTGTGGGCATCTGATCAATTTGATCATTCCAACTCATGTGATTAGAGAAGCAATTAAATCAAATAACCTTTGTATGTAAAAAAAAACCCAAAGAGTTAAACTTGGCAAAAATGCAAAGCATGTTTAAAAAGACAATTCTCCCTGAAAAATAAAGAGAATAGATTTCCCTCAGAAAACTGCCTCCAGGGGCAGTCTAAGTGTTTATTTATTAATTTCTGTCACACCCTTTACAAATAATTCAAGTGACGAACATATCCAAACACCTTCTTCCTCCCACTTTTCACACAACAACAACTCTCTGAGGCTGAGAGACAGTGACTGGCCCAAAGTCACCCAGCTGGCTAAAGTGGGACTTGAACTTTCGATCTCCCACTTTCTAGCCTGGTATCTTAACCACCAGACCAAACTGGATCTCACAGAGTTGCTGTTGTGGGAGAGAGAGGAGGAGGAAGGGGTGTTGAATATATTTGCCACCTTCAGTTATTTGTAAAATTAAATAAGTACCCAAGACAAACGTAAAAAATGGAAATGGAATTTGTTTAATTTGGCCCTTGTTGATAACGGCACAAAGCATATGTTTTGCCTTAACTTAGAAACAAAGGGCAGTGGTGATACATGGAAACAAGTCAATTGCTTAATAAAATATTGTGACCCGTCAAATGCGCGCTCGACAACAGCCCACCGACAAAACTGCGCTGAGAAAACCGCGAGTTCGAAATCACGCCCACAAAAGGGCACCGACAAATGCGCGCCTACAAAAGTGTGATTAGGGTTAAGGTAAGGGCTAGGGTAAGGGTTAGGGTTCTTACATTGTTTTCGCACTGTTTGTTGATGGCACGCTTTTGTCGGCATGCATTTGTCGGTGCCCTTCTGTGGGCGTGATTTCGACCTCGCGGTTTTCTTGCCGTGGTTTTGTCGGGCGCGCTTTTGTCGACTGCGCATTTGTTGGTGAACCATAAAATATATGGTCCTGATATTCAGTGCTGCAAAGTTTTAAAATTTGAATGCCTCTACTTAATATGATTTTTTTCCCCTGGCTAGACATCCCAAAATATTTTGAGCCACCCGAATTTAAACACATAGGAGATATAATTTTCTGCTGAATTTTGGACCAAGGTATGTTCATTCTAATTTAAAAGGAATTGGAAAAAAAAATACAATAACCAAGGAATGAATGGAAGAATAATATAACACTTTCCATCATTGTCAAACATTTAATTATATTCACGTGTTCCCTTGAAGGAAGATATGTCTGTTCTGCTGCTTTTTATACACATTTCAATTTCAATATGTTAAAGGTTTCTCTCTTTTTAAATCATTTCCTACATTTCCGATGTTGAAACTTCAGCATTAATGTTTATATATCCAAAATGTCCTTATTTTAAAAAGCCAAATGACATGGTCTCAAAATATGAAATGATTACTGACTAATAATTACCATATGGCCATTAGGAAGTAGAATAACCTACAAAGACCTCAACAAGTATTTTGTAATGCAGATGCAAGGATTAGAGATTAAAAAGTATTACTCAATTATCATTTATCCATTTAATGAAACAGCAACCTTTACTAAAGCAAAAAAAAAAAAAAAGACAAAAGACATGGGACCTACAATATATTCCAGGCAGTGACATTTATTTTGGATAGTATCTAGATCAAATGATATGAAAAATATGTGATAAAGACATACAGAAATGCTAAACTTGAGGAATTTGGAAGTTAGCTGGAATAAAAGGAAAGATAAAGAATTGAACCAATGATAGGAGAATTTGTCATCCTGAAATTAGGTTCTCTGTGATCGTGACCCGTCAAAACCACGGTCGACAAAAGCGCGCTTGACAAAAGCGCGTACGTGACATCATCACAGCGCGACGAAAAAAATTAAAAATTGAAATAAAAATAAAATTAAAGCAAGCCGATTCACATAAAGGTAAGGGTTAGGGTTAGGGTTAGGGTTAGGTTAAGGGTTAGGGTTAGGGTTAGGGTTACGTTAAGCATTAGGGTTACGTTTAGCGTTAGGTTAAGGGTTAGGGTTAGGGTTAGGTTTAGGGTTATGTTTGGGGGGGTTAGGGTAAGGTTTTCACTTTAATTTTAAATTTACCGCTCACAGCGCGATGTTTTCGTCGCGCTGTGATGACGTCACGTACGCGCTTTTGTCGAGCGCGCTTTTGTCTACCGCGGTTTTGTGGTGGAACCCTCTGTGATTTGTCTGATAGGTGCCACTATCAAGGCCTCCAAAGAGTATCAGAGTACAAGTAGGATGTCTCTCAACACCTCACTCGGACATATGGCCTCTGGTTCAGGGGTGAAATTCAGCAGGTTCTGACAGGTTCTGGAGAACTGATAGAGGAAACTTTGAGTAATTCGGAGAACTGGCAAACACCATCTCTGGCTGGCCCCAGAGTGGGGTGGGAATGGAGATTTTGCAACATTCTCCCACCAAGAGTGGGGAGGGAATGGGGATTTTGCAGTATCCTTCCCCTGCCACCCCCACCAAGCCACCCCCACAGAACCGGTAGTAAAAAAAATAATGAGTTTCACCACTGCTCTGGTTGCAGCATCAAACTGAAACATTTTAAATGTCCACCTAACAATGAGGTGTCCCATGTTTCTGGCTTTTGGAAGAAACAATTTGTTTGGAAAATATATTAAGTACTGGAATCATTTTTCTCAATGGTCCACAAAGGTTTGGCCTTTGAGCATCACATATTCATTAGCTTCTCTTTACTTGATTTCGTTGGGAGCCTTCTTTCATTCTTCTCTCCCATTGTTCCTAATTGCATAATGTTGTGTTAATCTATTTCTGATCTGTGACTCATAATTTCCTGAATTTAATATTTTCAGGGCTTGACAGAAGTATCATTTTAATTGCTCTGAGATTCAAACACTTGTTCATGGTGCATTTATGTACTCAAAACACCTGCAGGGCACCATGCCTTTAATTTATATTAGATTAGCAAGTTTAACTTGTTTTGAAATACTAATATAATTAGTATAAGCATATATTCTGTGTACATCATTTGGATTGGAAAAACACAGTGAACTCTTAATCCTTCTCCCACTTTGTTGGCTAACAGTATCAAAATAATAAGCACATATAATTTTCTTCATTTATGGATAAAACTGACAAATGATATATTCAATCTGGCTTCTGAGTTTTAAAGAGGAGTTTATCTGCAGATCTTGTTTTTGTAGAATAATGTTTCTCGTCCCACTATAAAAGGCTAATTTCCGTGGATTATGCTTTTACTGAAGCAAGGTTTGTTTTGGTAATCTAGAAATTCCTAGTGTGGATTAACATAAAATATCAGATGTATAACACTTTTTGTGTTATACAAGTTTTGAAACATACAGCCGTATATCTTTAGAACAGTGGTGGATTCCTACCAGTTTGGACTGGTTCGGCTGAACTGGTAGCAATAGCAATAGCAGTTAGACTTATATACCGCTTCATAGGGCTTTCAGCCCTCTCTAAGCGGTTTATAGAGTCAGCATATCGCCCCCACAGTCTGGGTCCTCATTTCACCCACCTCGGAAGGATGGAAGGCTGAGTCAACCATGAGCCGGTCAGATTAGAACCGCTGAACTGCAGATAACAGTCAGCTGAAGTGGCCTGCAGTACTGCACTCTAACCACTGCGCCACCTCGGCTCTACAATATATTGTACTGGTAGTGGTTTGGCGGTCTGGGTCGCTTGAATCGGCAGCGACCCAGGCCTGCCACGCCCCCAAACTGATTCTCCCGGCGGTGCCATAGGCGCCGCCATTTTGTTTTTGGCTTCTGCACATGTGCAGAAGCATTTTTAAAGTACTGTGCATGTGGGTGCAGTGCACATCAAGGAGCGGCTGCCAGAACCCACCCCTGCTTTAGAACACGCACACACACATGTGCTCCATTCTGAGCTTGGGGACTTGTATCTACATTTAAGTTGGCAAGCTGCCAATCATGGGCTACACTAGACCCTGATGGCTCCCAGGCAGGGAGTGAGGCAAGCAGTGATGGTGACAGGGTGACTCGCTCCCAATATAAAAAGCAGGCTAAGTGGGTATCCTTGTTCTGGGCTGCACACTTCAGTGAGAAGAAAGCACTTTCTTCTTCCTTCTACCCTGGCTACTTTTTACAGAAGCACAATTGAGAGTGTTTTAGCAAACTGCATCACTGTTTGGTTTGGTGGCTGCAGTGCAGTGGTGGGTTCCTACCGGTTTGGACCAGTTTGGCTGAACTGGTAGTGGTTTGACGGCCTGGGTTGGTGGAACGGGCAGCAACCCGGGCCTGCCATGCCCCTGAACTGGCTCTCCCATCTTGTTTTTGGCTTCTGCGCATGTGCAGAAGCATTTTTATAGTACTGCACATTCGCGCATTAAGCGTGCAAAGCATGCATGCTGTGTAACCATGAGTGAACCGGCAGTAAAGGCTGCCGGAACCCACCCCTACTGCAGCACCTCAGATAGAAAGTCCATACAGAGAGCAGTAAGGACAGCCGAGAAGATTATAGGAAGCTCACTTCCTGTCAGTCAGGATAATGCTTATAAGCGCTATGTGCTCTAAAGCTTAAAGCATTGTTAGAGGCCCCACACACCCACTTCACAGTCTGTTTCTGTTGCTCCCTTCTGGGAGGAGCTGTTGAATTATAGGTGTCAGCGTTCCAAATATCATGCAGAATTAAATCAGAGTCCAAGGCATATCTATCCTTAAAGTTCCAATAGCAATAGTAGTTAGACTTATATACCGCTTCATAGGTCTTTCAGCCCTCTCTAAGTGGTTTACAGAGTCAGCATATTGCCCCCAACAATCCGAGTCCTCATTTTACCCACCTCAGGAGGATGGAAGGCTGAGTCAACCTTGAGCTGGTGAGATTTGAACAGCTGAACTGCAGAACTGCAGTCAGCTGAAGTAGCCTGCAGTGCTGCACTCTAACCACTGCGCCACCTCGGCTCTGGTGGCAATGGTGAGTGGTCCTAGAACCCTATATGAGGATTTGTTGGCAATCTTTGTTGATCATCTGATAGAAGACTGGTAGATTCATTCCCTTTTTTTGGCAGGATATTTGTATTATAAGAAGATTTTATATAGATTTTAAATAAACTACAGAAACATGAAAGAAAATGTAGGAAAAGAAAAAAAAGGTAGCAAAAAAGAGAGAAAGAAATCTAAAGAAATGACTTTCCATTCTCTTTGCAGCAATTCCAAACATAATAATTGTCGTCTCTACCTTCTAAAATTACACGTAAGTTCCCTTCTTTCCCTAAACAAACCTTTTCAGTGAGTAAATCCTGAAACTGCCAGTTCATTTTTATCCATTTTCACGAGTAATCAGGAAAGGCAGGTAGAAAAATAGGTTTAAGTTATCATGACACTAATATATGCCTGTTAGAGTTGACTTAAGATCTGAAACTCTGGCTCATTTATGTACGTGCAAGAAATCTTCACTTTAAGCAATGAAAAATAAATACAACAGGACTGTTGGTAGGATGGAAGGTGCATGCGTTTTTTTCACCCTTACAAAAACGATTCTAACTCAACTATAATTAGTAGCTGTGATCTGATTGAAACCTCCAACTTCTTTCAATTAAGAACAAGACCTGGGACAAATGCCTACTTATTCACCACCTACTGAATGACCTCATTTCTCTGGCATAATCCATCACCAATTATATCCTGACAGATTACTCTTTAAATGATTAGCATCCTCTGCATTATTCCGGTGGAGTCATAAGTGGTGTATCCAATGTTAAAACTCAAACAAAAATAGGGAAATGAAGCCATTTCCTTGATAGAAATGGCCTCCATTAACAAATCACTAGGGGACATGGTGGCTCAGTGGCTAAAACGCTGAGTTTATCAATCAGAAAAGTCAGCAGTTAGGTGGTTCGAATCCTTAGTGCCACATAACGGAGTGAGCTCCCATTACTTGTCCCAGCTTCTGTCAACCTAGCAGTTCGAAAGCATGTAAAAATGCAAGTAGAAAAATAGGAACCACCATTGGTGGGAAGGTAACAACGTTCCTGTACCTTCGGCATTTAGTCATGCCAGTCACATGACCACAGAGACATCTTCGGACAGTGCTGGCTCTTCAGCTTTGAAACGGAGATGAGGTGGGAAGGTAACAACGTTCCTGTACCTTCGGCATTTAGTCATGCCAGTCACATGACCACAGAGACATCTTCGGACAGTGCTGGCTCTTCAGCTTTGAAACGGAGATGAGCACCGCTCCCTAGAGTCTGGAACGACTAGCACATATGTGCGAGGGAAACCTTTACCTTAATAAATCACTTAACTATGTTTTTATTTTGATCCCTTTTATTTCCAACAACATGACAAAAGAGAACTAGCTTGTGTGGGGGGGGGGGGATTATTTCCCACCATTTTATTTCCTGAAGTATTTTAAAGATTGATTTTGTGGGAACCATTTTTCAATACTGTAGTCATAAAGTTTTGTGGTGCTCTGTTTCTGAAAAGATTCTCAGGGGATGATGTAACAGCAGAAGCTTGCATAGATTATATTTTTTGGCAGTTGTGCAATGTGATTATACCAGTATTACAGAACATCCACTGAGAACAAGAGCAATTGTTGGCAGCTGTTGTTAGAAACCAACTATATTTGTTGTGATGTGCCACACACGTTTCTTCTTTCTCTTTTGCTTTTCAGTCCATAAATGAAATTGCTGGAGAAAGTTGTCTAGAATTATGGCATAGATTATTGGCACTCAGCTTTATTTTTCTTTTCCATCTGAACGCGTGTTACCTTTTGAATGACTAAGTTTGATGGCATGAAGAAATCCTTGTACCAAGAAACAAGAGGAGAAGGAATGACTCAGGTTGAAAGGTCAGAAAATAAGACTGATTGTAGAAATGGTGGGAGTTCTAGTTAAGCAATATTTTACCTCTTAAAATAGAAGATTTACAGTTTGTTGACCCTCTGGCATTTCATACCTGTCTGTTCTGACCCCCTCCTCCGTCCAGTAACGAATGCTGAGACAAGCTTAACTGGAATGTCCTTTAATAGCAAGACCAAAATCTTGGTGGCTGAAAGCCAAGCAAACAAACAGATAAGGACCTTGGCAGAAACTCAGACAAACCTTGGCAGCAACTCAGATAAACCTTGGCAGCAATCCACCCTGCCAAGTTAGTTAGAACAGTTCTCTTTAGTCAATGGGTTGACTTCTGCAAGAGGGCCGTGTGCATAAGCAGTCTTTTTTATAGTCTGGAGAGGAGCCTAATGACCACCAGCTGAGCGCAATTACCTCCTGGAATTGCATAATTGTTCCTGACGCCTATTACCTCTTCGATGGCATGCATCCAGGAACAACTCACTGCTGGCTTCTGGATCACTCTCCCTTGTCTCCTCCCCACTGGTCCAAGGCTCAGGTGCCACCTGGTGGCCATCCAGTCTCTCTGCGCCCTGCTCAGAGTCGGAACCCTGTCCAGGGTCCTCCACATCCTCCAGAGCCGACTCATAGGGCCCCTCGCTGTCGGAGTCTGGTGGCAGCTCCAACGGCTCCTGCTGGGCCACAACCCCTGTCATGGTTTAGTTTTCCCTTGAAACTTTCAACAGGACCATTGAGTATTGTAAGGAGATACAACCTAATACCAGAGACACTTGGGAACTTCAGAATGGATCAGAAAGTGGTCAGTATTTACCAAAGGCATATATTGCCAATATTGCAAAAGATATCATATTTGGCAGTGATGAGTTGCTTTGGGTTTTCCTTCTTTTAGGCATAATTGGCTGTAGCGATTAGAAAAAATACAAGCATACCAAAAACATGTCCCAAATGATTCTTTAATGCCGACTTTTAAGCATATTCTTTTGAGACAGACTTTCAACCTTCAAACGTTCCAGGATTTTATTATTATTATTAGTTTGCTCCTGAGAAAACTCTCATTTGTACTTCTACTAAACTGCTGGTTTAAATTGCTCTTCCTTTAATTTTTGTTTTGGAATCTTTTAACTGGATTGTTGCTTTCAGTAAAAAAAATAATTCAGGTAAATCCCCAACCACAAAACGCACAACACTTCACCCTTGTAATAATTAGCCAACATTTTTCAGTAGGGTTGACCATGGGCAACGATTTTAGGAACAGGATGGGCCATAGCCTTTTTCATTTACTTTCCTTTTCCTCTCCTTTAAAAAAAAATATAGATTGAACAATCAACCTGAAAAGGTATCAGCATAGTAATATTGGCCATTAAAGTGTGCCATTTAATGATATTAATGCAGCTAAAAGGCAATCTCCATCCACTCCTTAGCTAATGATAGAACTGTGTAGATATAAGTGGCTCCCCACATGGCATCTGTGAAACCCTTTCTTTGCCTCCCCCATTTTTTATTTGAGCACTAAAGTGCTTGTGAATTTGTCCTAAAAGAGCTCAATTTATCCAGCTATTTTATTGAAAGGAAGGTCGCTTAATCTCTCAAACAATATAAGGCACAGTTCAATCCCCTGCAAAATTACTTACATCTATTGTATGTTTTCAGCGAGGAGTATAGTCTTCCTTTGCATGTATTTTCAGCTGGTTTTGCACTAAGCATGTACAAAGGGAAGAAATAGCAATAGCAATAGCAGTTAGACTTATATACTGCTTCATAGGGCTTTCAGCCCTCTCTAAGCGGTTTACAGAGTCAGCATATTGCCCCCACAGTCTGGGTCCTCATTTCACCCACCTCGGAAGGATGGAAGGCTGAGTCAACCTTGAGCCGGTGAGATTAGAACCGCTGAACTGCAGATAACAGTCAGCTGAAGTGCCCTGCAGTACTGCACCCTAACCACTGCGCCACCTCGGCTCCATCTCCTAAACTGGGATTGGCAGTTTAGTACTAATAATACTTCATTTTAATTTCTTAAGCCATAGAATCCAATTACATTTTCCTCAATGTTTACAACTTTGGAATCCCAGTCTCTAATAATAAGCAGCACATCTTGCTCGTATGTTTGTCGATTTCAAATGGATCCTTATCATAAAACTCATCTAGTTCCTCCTCTTTTGCATCAATGTTGGAGCACAGACTTGATGAGATATTTCAGAGTTGTCCATGAAGTCTAATTTTGCATTGTAGCCAAGTACGGTTAGTCCTCAATTTACGGCCACAATTGTGCCCAAAATTTCTGATGTTAAGTGAGACAAAGGCTGGGTCTGCGGGAATCATTCCTGGCCCAGTGCAGTGAACTCTGGAAGGCTGAGCAAAGTTTTAAATTGAGCAAGGAAGCACTTCGCAGCTGCATCCAGCCCATCGGAATTTGCTGTACCGGGGCAGGGATGATTCCCGCGGACCTAACCATTGCTTGAGCAGGGAGGATGACACTGTGGACGAGAAAAGCCATGAGGTTTTGCACCAAGCGGCTGGCCCTGCAGTGGCGGCTTGGTGGCCTGACTAAAGTTTTGCTTGCTGCGAATCACGAATGTTGGCCTTGGTGACTTCTGTGAACGGCTTTTGATACCCTTTCCTATCTTGCCTGCGTTCAGGACGATGGGCGCCTGCACTGCGTACTCCACCGCCTTGACCTGCCGATTTATAGATTCCAATGTGAGGATCTTCTCGCGTGGCACCTTCTCTTTCAGCTGCAGCGCGGGGGCCTCTTGCTGCAGTGCTGTTCCAACCAGCCAGCCCAAATACAAGCTGGGCTGGCAGTTCTGTCCCCACCAGTGGCTGGGCGATGCTGTGTGGGGCATTGAGCAGCTATCGGCCACATGGCTCTTTGCCGGTGGCCAGCCAGGTGAGGAACAGTGGTGGGTTTCAAAAATTGTTCGAACCTACTCTGTGGGTGTGGCCTCCTTTGTGGGAGTGGCTTGCCACCCATGTGACTGGATGGGAGTGGCTTGCCGCCCATGTGACCGGATATGAAGATGCCGATGACACTTGTCAGAACCACCTTAAATTACCTCACACACAGCACTGGCATGCATAAGAATATGATGTAAACTTGTTTTTTAAAAAGCATCTTTGGTTTGCGTTAAAACAACTTCAACACACGCAATGTTCTGATTGCACCACAAACATGGTAGTCATCCTTACCTTTCACAGAGGCACTGAGTTTTATAAATATGAGCATGATAGTGTAGAATAATCACATCAAAGGACCAGTGGTGGGTTTCAAAATTTTTTGGAACCTCGTCTGTAGGTGTGGCCTGCTTTCCGGGTCCACTGGTGGAACCTCTTCTAACCGGTTCGGTAGATTTGTCAAACCGGTTCTACCGAATAGGTGCGAACTGGTAGGAACCCACCTCTGGTGAGGAAGCACACGGCCTCGGCTCTGCGGTTGGGAAAGTGGCGTGACAGTGGCTTCCCTGGTCAGCCCCGACAAGCAATGCATAGTGGCCACTCCAGCGTCCCGAAAGAAGCAGAGAAGATCACCCCTTGTAAGCAGTCAAGCAGAGATAGCAAGCGAAGAGGAAAATGGGTCAGAGCCAAAGACCCATTGCTATGGAAATGTTTGACAGATCTGTTTTTAAATTAAAATACATTTTTTCCCCCTAGTATGGTCTCTAGAAGGACCTGATCACGATTTTATGCATCTTTTATAATTGAAAAAAACAACAACTGCGAATCTCACAGTTCAAACATCTGCTTGAAAGGAAGCAAAAACGAGAATATATTCTTTGGGCAACAATGGGTGTGTTGTATCACAGCTAAAGTGCACACCGAAGAGATTTCCTGATTTCCCTCCTACATCATCTTTTCCTTCTTCTGTTTTAAATATAGTGGAAAGTGTAAGAAGGCATGGGGGGAACCAGATGGCAATCTTATAAAAAAAAAATCTATATTCAGCCCTCAAGCGACTAGCTGCTGACACTTTACTATAAATAGGGGTAATATAATTTGTGATCTGCTGTGAAATAAAAATAGAATTGGCACAAAAAAGAAATGCTTCCACAGAATTCTACTCCTACTGAAGTTATTAGAAAAAAGCTTTGTGGTTTGGGGAGTTTATGGGGTTTTTATTCCCAAGAATTTTGTTGAGCTGCAATGAGAGACAATTGGGTGCTAGAGAAGGAACCTGTCGTTCACTATCTGCCCCTTTTACCCTCCCTTTGTGCAACATTAGGCTCTTCTTGATCATTAATCACACCATTGTGGTGAGCATTTTTATTTATTCATTTCTCTAATTTATATATTCCTAGAATTAGAAAGAAGGGAATTGGTGGCTCAGAAGGGACATGGTGGTTCAGTGGCTAAGATACTGGCTTGTCAATCAGAAAGGTCAGCAGTTCGGCGGTTCGAATCCCTAGCACCACGTAACGGAGTGAGCTCCTGTTACTTGTCCCAGCTTCTGCCAACCTAGCAGTTCGAAAGCATGTAAAAATGCAAGTAGAAAAATAGGGACCACCTTTGGTGGGAAGGTAACAGCGTTCCGTGCATCTTCAGCATTTACTCATGCTGGAGACATGACCAGAGAGTCATCTTTGGACAGCACTGGCTCTTCGGCTGAGCACCGAAGATGAGCACCACCCCCTAGAGTCTGGAACAACTAGCACATATGTGCGAAGGGGAACCTTTACCTTTTACCTAGAATCAGAAGTCACTTTTTCAAACCTTTTCAAAAAGAGACAGGAGACCAAGTAAAACCATAGAGTCGCCTTGGCGAGTTGAGCAGGATAGAAGTTTAATAATAATTAATTAAAAATAATGAAGCTATAATAAGGGATTGAAAAGCTGTACATTAAAGGTGACATCAACTTTCAAAACTTCAGAATGACACCATTTTCATGATTCTTAAAATAAAGCCAGAGCTGATCTGACCTAGGGGGGAAGTTGTCTCATAGAACTGGAGTATGTCACTGTTGTGGCCCAGCAGGAGCCGTTGGAGCTGCCACCAGCGGGGGGGGCCTATGAGAAGCTCTGGAAGATGTGGAGGACCCTGGACAGGGTTCCGACTCCGAGCAGGGTGCAGAGAGGCTGGTTGGCCACCAGGAGGCGCCTGAGGCCTGGAGCAGTGTGGAGGAGACAAGGGAGTGTGAACCTGATGTCATGCATTGGTGCAGTGGGGAGGACACAAGGGAGTTGGTCCTGGATGCCCGGCAATGGAGGGCTAATAGGCATAAAGAACAGTTACGCAGTTACAGGAGATAATTGAACTCAACTGGTGGTAATTAGGCTCCTCTCAAGACTATAAAAGGAATGACTTTCCACATGCTTGTCGCAAGAATCAACATATTTACTAGAGCTGGAGAAGCTATCGTGGCTATTTTGGCAGGCTGGATTGCTTCCAAGGTCTAGTCGGTGTGTTAATAAATCCTTGAAGTATCTTTGTCTCGGCGTGCTTTGGTGTATCAAGGTGGGGGGGGGCGCGTCAGAACAGTCACCAACATGATCTCCAATACCCAATAACTTTCATTTTGTTTGGGAACCTGCAACATCCCCATCTAGGCTAAACAGGCTGAACAGGATGGGTTCTGCCTGCAGAAGGTACTCTGCCATGTACATCACAACCAGTGCTCTGAATTGTACCTGAGCGCCTATTGGTAGCTGGTGTAATGCCTGCAATATGGATGCTGCTTGTCAGTAATACACCTCACCTGAGGATTGTTTGAAATTGATGAAATACTGGTTAGCAAGCTAATTAAGACCAGCAAACTGAGTGTCATTACAGTTAAGTAGGCTGAATATCCTAATCAATAATTCCTGATCAGTACGGAAAGAGAATAGGCTACAACATAGATCAGTCCTGGCACCCCTACTAGTCAAAATTTATTAGTATAAATACTTATTCAAGTCATGTAGTCATGGGGAAGGGGGGGAGAATGCCTATAAATTTTTCAGATAAATCAGAATTAGGTAAAATAATTAATACTCCAGGAGATAATAAAATTCAAAGGAATTTTCATATGGATTTCCAAATGCACAGGTTCCTCAAAAGTCATAAGGACTAGTACTGGATAGGGGATTCCTAGCTCGGTAATAGTATTAGGGAAATTTTTTGTTGAAGGGTAATTGATTGAAATTAAATATAAGTCAGTGATGTGCCTGAGTTACGAAAAGGCCAGTGCAGTTTTAAGCTGCAGCTCCCATTCAAATCAGGGCAATTTGTTTACTTGATCCTTCTTTAAGCCATCCCCCACTTTCAATGTAACCAGATGTGAATACCACACTTCAAAGAAGGTTCAACAAAACTGGAAAGCTTCAAAAAAGGGGTAGTGAGGATGATTATGGAGCTATGCAAGAGCTGTGGCAGTACAGTGGTTAGAATGCAGTATTGCAGGCTAATTCTGCCCACTGCCAGGAGTTTGATCCAGACTGGTTCAAGGTTAATTCATCCTTCCATCCTTCCAAGGCAGGTGAAATGAGGACCCAGATTGTTGGGGGCAAAAGGCTGACTGTAAACCACTTAGAGAGGGCTGTAAAGCACTATGAAGCTGTATCTAAGTTCTATTGCGATTGCTATTGTTATGCAAAGGGGTTGAAGCAGCTAGGTATATTTAGCCTTGGGAAGAGGAGATCAGGGAAGCATAATATAGCACTCTTGAAATTACTAAAAGGATGCCCAGTGGAAGAAAGACAACATGTGTTCCCATTGTTCTAGAGTACAATATAAACAGAATAATGGCCTTAAATTACGAGAAGGCAGAGATGCCAATGTAATGGTATAAAATATTTAAGAGTCATTCAGCAGTGGAACCCATTACCGAAAGAGTCGGTAGATTCCCATTTGCAGGCTGTGCTCAAGCAGAGATTAGCCAGCTATCTGTCAGAGGTGCTTTGATTTAGACTTCTACATGGATCAAGGAAGGGGTTGGATCCAAAGACCATAAGGTGCCTTCCAGCCTTAGGATTCTTAGAAATCCATCTGTAAAAAGCCGATTGAGATCTCTTTGTTATTGCAGAGAAAGTACAGCCAAGAGTAATACTGTGGCTCAAGCCAAACCATTAAGATGGAAACTGGATTTTTCAAAACACCAGCGTGTAATTCTAGCCTCTTCAGAAAACTCTAGTTTCTTTTTCTTAGGCACTCACATGCCATTACTGAAGAAAAAGGAGACATTATACCAAGTAAATTTATACTGCCTTTTCTCCAAAGATCCCTTTTCTAAATGTGATGCCCAATGTTTTATCTTTCTCAGCAGAGCACAACAACCAGGGTATGCTTGCTCCAATCACATGTCTGCATTGTGGATAAATATTAACATAGGAATCTACCTCTTCATATAGGTAGATTCTTGCAGAGTGGCTTGTAAGGTGAGACTTTCCACTGGTTTATAATAGTTTGACGCTTCTATTGAAAGTTTCATTCTATATTTAGGAGCAACGTTTCAGCAAGACATGACCTTATGTCTCACCTCTGCCCCTACTCTCCCACCCTTCTTGGGACTTTCTCCAAAATATTGGGACATTCCTGAATCATTGCAAGAAACAGTGTTTCCCCCGCTTTCCCAGATGTGCACACACCGCTTTTAAAATCTGAAACTGACAATCCAGTCATCCCGTCTCCTTTGGAATAAAAATACAGAGGTATAATCCATTAAATAACAACCTTTGTCACTTCATGCTTTCATTTCAAGGCTGGCCCTACTATAAATTCAGGGGAAAGGATTCCCGTGTTGTCACAAAGACAATTATCTTTGGTACATCCTGAAAGGATTTCAAAATGAGTTTTGAGTCAAGCCAGACTCTTAGGGACTTCATAGGCACACTCATGCAGCTAACTCAGATGCAGGGTTGACATCTTCCTACTTCAGAAACATTGGCACAAATTCTTTACGGGGCACAAACAGGAATCCTTGCAAAGAGAGACTTGCTAGAAACCATACAAATAAAATTCCTGCGAGCCATCCTAGCTGCACCCAATGGAACTCCAAATGCCCAGTTAAGAATTGAGACAGGCATGCCTCAAATTCAAGTAAGAGCTTGGAAGATGATGATCATTTATTGGCTTAAAATGCATTTCTTTCCAGAGGGACTGTCCCCACTAGTGTTGACTGACAATTTCCCACCACCCTGGAAACAGGCAATTGATCATAAGCTGGGCTCTTATGGGCTCTCACCATTATTCTTAATGTCCCTAGGCTTTGAGCAAGCAAAGCAAGTAGTAATTAATAGAATGAGGGACATGGAGTTCCACGAAGAACTAAGTAGGTTGCCTCTCCACAGTAGGGACAGAATCAAACAGGGTGTGTGGGAATCGGCAAGATATCTAAATGACCTGATCTCCCCAAAACAAAGAATAGCTTTCTTCAGAGCCAGATTTAACATTCTTCCTTCAGCACTCCTCCAGGGCAGGTATAAGAGAACACCTATAGCAGAACGGGTTTGTATATGTGGTAAAGGAGAAGTGGAAGATAATCCACATGTTCTATTACACTGCGAGCTATACAGAGCTTGTAGATCTGCACATATTCTCCCCTTATTAGAGAGATTGCCAGGGAGGGCAGACAATTTTTATCTAGGCTTTCTCCTCCAGGACACTAACTTGGTTACCACGTATGCAGTGGCAAAGTTCTGTGCTGCTGCAATGTCCATAAGAAAAAAATTGGCTACAGAAGTATAGTTGTCATCTTGTACCAATTATCTGGACATACCTCTAACAATCTTTGGACCATTATGTTATTATCCACTTTTAATGTCAATACTTTTTAATTATATTTTAATGTTAGTATTTTTTGATATAGTGTAAAAACTAATGTATATTGCTGGTCTTTGACCGTAATAAAGATTTTACTTACTTTACTTACTCCTACTTCAGAAAAAAAAATCAACTCTCAAGTCTAGCCTATACACCTGGGATATCCCTAGTGGAATCCCACTCGAGGTCTAAATTGAGTCCTTCAAAATGGTTCAGATTGACCCCTCAGGGGTCAATGGGACTGTCCAAAAAGGATCAATGTTGCTATTATGATTCAACACACAGTCAGCCAGATGGTCAGACTGGATTTGGCATTTTTATCCCCTATCAAGTCTTTTCCAAGGGCCCTGGGAAAGGTAGATATTGATGTTTGGTGGTGTTAGAGGATGTAAGCTGTTCCGGGCAAATTTGACAATAGAAATTTGACAATGCCTATGGTGCTCAAGTTATTATCGCTATTAGTCACAGTGCTATTAGCTGAAGTAGCATTTATCAAATTGTTTTCCTATAATGAAATGTTTGGGGGGTTGATGAACAGTCTGAAGCTTCATAAAGGGCTCAATGAATTGAAAAGTCTGGGACCCCTGTTCTAAACAGATCTAGTCTGCTTAGCTTTTTAACTTAGGTGTTGGTTATTACCTTTAAAGTCCTACATGGCTTAGGGCCAGCGTACCTTTGAGACCGCCTACTGCCACATACCTCCCAACAGCCGATAAAATCCCACCGATTGGGCCTCCTTCAGATGCCGTCAGCCAGACAGTGTCGGCTGGTGGGCCCCTGGAGGAGAGCCTTCTCTGTGGCTGCTCCGACTCTTTGGAATCAGCTACCCCCAGAGATCCGGACCATACCCACTCTCATGGCCTTCAGGAAAGCTGTAAAAACCTGGCTGTTCTGGCAGGCCTGGGGCTGTTGACCTCACTGTTGAGGTCCAGCCCCAATTAGAATGAATGCATGTGGTGTTGCAATTTTAAACCGTTTTTTTTCTCGTTATGTGTTCGTTATGTGTCTTTTTCCCCACTCTTTTTTGTTGGGCGGCATATAAATTTTATAAATAAATAAATAAATAATAAATAAATAAATAAATAAATATAATAATAATAGAGAAGGAAAAACAGGTACTGCCATCTACTGAAACACAAAACTCTTACTTCTCTTGTAACTGCCTGGAGTTACACAGGTTAAGTTGCAGATGCCATAAGGGGAAAATAATCCATTGTCCTAGTGATTGTACACTCAATTCTATCTATGTTTCAGCTTCCCCAGGACAGAACTTGCAAATGAAACAAGTTTCCATTACAGGTGACCTCGACTTATGACCACGACAGTCTAAACTTTCTGTTGTTAAGCAAGACTGTTGTTAAGTGAGTTTTGCTCCATTTTATGACCTTTCTTGCCACAGTTATTAAGTGAACCGCCGCAGGTGCTAATTTAGTAACACGGTTGTTGAGCGAATCTGGCGTCCCCATTGACTTTGCTTGTCAGAAGTTCGCAAAGGGTTATCACAAGACCCTGGTACACACTGCAACCGTCATAAATATGAACCAGTTGCCACGTGGCTCATTCTGATCACGTGACCATGGGGATGCTGCAATGGTCATAACTGTGAAAAATGGCCATAAGTTACTTTTTTCATTGTAACTTTGAACGGCCGCTAAACGAATGGTTGTCTGTTCTGACCCCCCTCATCCTACACCCAAGCACGCCGAGACAAAGATACTTCAAGGATTTATTAACACACAGACAAGACCTTGGCAGCAATCCAGCACAGTTCAGGCCTTGGCAGCAATCCAGCACAGACTAACCTAATCCAGCCTGCCAAGCTAGCCACAAAAGTTCTCCAACTTTAGTGAATGTGTTGACTCCTGCAAAGGGGCATGTGCACAATCATTCCTTTTATAGTCTTGAGAGGAGCCTAATTACCACCAGCTGAGTGCAATTATCTCTTGTAACTGCGTAACTGTTCCTTACGCTTATTAGCTCTTCATTGCCAGGCATCCAGGACCATCTCCCTTGTCTCCTCCCCATTGCTCCAATGCATGACATCAGGATCACACTCTCTTGTCTTCTCCCCACTGCTCCAGGCCTCAGGCACCTCCTGGTGGCCAACCAGCCTCTCTGCGCCCTGCTCGGAGTCGGAACCCTTTCCAGGGTCCTCCACATCCTCCAGAGCCAACTCATAGAGCCCCTCGCTGTCGGAATCTGGTGGCAGCTCCAACGGCTCCTGCTGGGCCACAACAGTTGACTATCAAGGATTACCTGTATTAACAAATCTTTGGGTACTTCCCTTTGCTGGGCCCTTCAACATATCTGACTAGCCACTGCTCAGTGTACCAGCTTCCCTTCCAAACTATTTTATTTGGATTTGGATTTGGATTTTATTAATATTTGTAGGCCGCCCTTTTCCCTGAGGGGACTCAGGGCGGCTCACATAAAATCGGGGAGGGGGAATACAGACGTTAAGATAGAGACATATAATAAAATAGTCAACAACATACATTCATCATTCGGGAGGGGTAACTATCCTTGTCCCCAGGCCTGACGGGCGAGCCAGTTCTTAAGGGCTATGCGGAAGGCCTGGACGGTGGAGAGGGTGCGAATCTCTACGGGGAGCTCGTTCCAAAGGGTCGGGGCTACTACTGAGAAGGCCCTCCTCCTTGTAGTTGCCAGCCGACACTGGCTGGCCGATGGAATGCGGAGGAGGCCTAGTCTATGTGATCTTATTGGTCGCAGGGATGTAATTGGCAGAAGGCGGTCTCTCAAGTATCCAGATCCACTGCCATGTAGGGCTTTATGGGTGACTAATAGCACCTTGAAGCGCATCCGGAGATCAACAGGTAGCCAGCGCAGCTCGCGGAGGATAGGTGTTATGCGGGTGAACCGAGGTGCACCCACAATCACTCGCGCGGCCGCGTTCTGTACTAGCTGAAGTCGCCGGATGCTCTTCAAGGGCAGTTCCCATGAACATCCTACAAAGTACTATTGACCTAACTGCTTTTTAAAGATTATTTCTATCCATCCAAGCAGTACCTAATTCCCCCGGATCAAGAATTCTTGCTTTTTCCAGGCACAGAAAATTCTCTGCAGGCAACGGTTATCTATACTTAAAAAAAAAATACAGCTAACCTGAAGAGAGCGGGGAGCAGACTTATTAACCAGAAAACTGAATTAGGTTATTATCTGTGTTATTATCTGGGGAGATTCAGACCTCAGCTATGAACCCTGCCTGCTTCTGTTCAGCAAAATCCCTGTGTTGCAGGAGTGACTGCCTCATTGGAGAGTCAGTGTAAATGAAAAGTTCCTTTTTCCCCTCAAGGGCTTAAATTTACCCTGAAGAGTAGATGTGCCAAAATATACAGAAACTTTATTGGGTCAGTTCCAGGCACCAGCCCTTCATGTTCTCCTTTTAGTTCCTCCCCTTTAGTTTTCTTCCACCACTTGCTAGGTAGTATGGCTAGCCCATACTACCAGCCCCCACCCACCCCTGCCCCCACCCTTTCCTCCAAATTCCCAGCCAAATTCTTCTTACCCTCCCTTCTAGTCTAGGACACGTAAGCTTGCCTAGTGCCCACTCCACATTTCCTCAGGGGCCATTAAAACTGTCTCAGAGGTGTGACTTCCATTCCTCCGCAGATGCTCTGCAGAGGGGACACATTGACCCCCTTATTCAATAAGAACAAAACCCCAAATAATTCTCTAGCCTTCTACCGCTCAAGATAAGGTGGAAACATGAAGAACGGCTGGTAAGCAATCAAGTCTTATTTCTAAAAGAATCGCGCTCTAAAAATGGAGAAACTTCAGTGGACTGTATTCAAAAGAGTCTATGTGAGCTGAACCTCTATATTAATGTTTTTATTTCCCCATATGGCAATCGTGCTAGGAAAGGATGCTTGAGAGAATGACTCCAACTCAAACCGTTTTGTTGTATGGAGAAATAAAATGTGGTAGAACTGAAACCTTTTAAGAAAAAATGCTCACCTATTGTGTAAAGGAAGGTTTATGGAGTTTGGTTGGGAGTGGGTGGTGGTGGTTTATTGCTTTTTTTATTGTTTTTATATTAGGTTTTTTTAAAAATCTTTGTAAGCCATCCAAGGTCACTGAGAGTGAGCTGGGTGGCAAAATAAATTTTCATAAATAAATAAATGTCATGGAATTATGTATTTAAGTTACGTAGAATATATCCATGACTCTGAAATGAAAATGTATGAGATTATTAGGCAGTCTACCTTTATGTTTAAGAGATGTTTTTTTTCCCCATCCCTCCTTGCAGGCAGTATCAATTTCTCTTTTCTCTGAGTTGCTTTCTGGAGATCCTGACATCAGTTACTGTTCAAGGGCAAACAAGTAAGAATCGTATTCATTACACTAACTAAACGTTTGGTAATCAAACTGGTTCCACTGTATTCAGGTATAGGTCAGATACTACTGTAGATTGATTTGTCACAGGGCTAAGGTAGCCTTCTTGTACAAAGAATGAGAAAAGAAACCAAAAAGTAAAAATTGCACAACATGGAATGTGATGGCTGACTTTTCTGCCAATCTCTCCATTGTGACACATTTTTCTGTTTTATTACTGCATTAAAAAAAAAGAACAGAAATATATTACATTTTTGAAATGAAAGATCAAGGAACAGACACGATTAAAGATTATATTGGAACAATACGGAGAGCATCTGAATGGAATTGAGTTAGGAAGGTTAATATAAAGTCTAAAAATATGAACAACAATATTTTACAGAAGTTGTTATATATACCCACAGATGTACACCCACCCACCCATACACGTCTCCAAGCATTATCCGAGCAGAAAGTGGTCAAACTTGCGAAGAATTTGAAATAACGCTTATTGCAGTTCTAGGACAATCTTCTTAAATTTATTATTGCCAGATGTGTTTGTATTACATTTCCCCATATTTTCATCTAACCGATAATGCTGGCTGAGATACGGGTGGTTGTATTGGAGGGCACTAAATCCGGGAAGGTCATCCTAGAAATATAAGGTGATCAACCAATGGTAAGAAAATTTCTTGGAATAGACAAAATGCTAATTGTGGTCAGGAAAAAAATTCACCGTCCAAACTGTAACTCTTTCTTCCACTCTCCAGAGGGATCTTCCAACTTGACTTGAAACAGAGCATAGGTTGAATTCTACAGCTAACTGGAACCAATGTTTAGTTTTCCTTTTCATTTTTTTTTTAGGACGGTTGAGGTTGGTACACTAAAAAAGGGAGCTTTTTCCCCCCTTTCCACATACACACAGTGGTGCTTTAGAGAGAGTGAAATGGCTGTTTGTTCTTGCAAGAAACCGTCAGTTATGATTCCCACACTTGCCCTCCTGTAACTGAGCATGTTGTATAATCAAACACGGGGAGAGAAAGAAGAAAATATCTGAAATATGAAAGGAAAAAGGAAAGAACACCAAAACTTTCACAAGTTTTGCAAAAGCAGAGTTAGCACTTGCTTATTTTGATTTTAGTGTAGGTATGGACTTTCCTAAAAAGTTGGCATTTCCAGCAAGCCAGCCTGGCCTGAACAAAACAAAACAAATTATTGATCATTGTTAATTTTAATCGAATTTTTTTAAAAAAATGTCATGTTAATCCTAATTGGGTTTGTTTGGGATATTCTATTTAATTTTTAAAAACTTTTGTAATATGTGGTTTTTTAATGTTGTATGCCACCCTGAGTCCTTGGGAGAAGGGCGGCATATAAATCCAATAAATCCAATCCAATCCACTATCTATTTAGAAATGTTTTAAAATCACAAATAAATCTGCACTACATAAATATTTCTAGTACAAACCTACCTTAGGGAAGACAGAAATAGCAGGGAAAGAACTGAGATTCTCCACGGCTTTCTCCAATATGTATTTATATCACCAGTAGCATCATTTTGACTTCATGAATGTAGCTTCTTTTGATTTTAGCTGTACAAAATGTGGACTTGTTTTTTATACATGATCCTAAATAAATAAATGGATTTGTTTTCTGGAACTCCCTCTAAGGAGATGCTCCAGGTCACAGACCATTCAACAGGAAAATGGACAGAGATAACTGCAGCATGTCTAATCTTCTTGCAGGGTTTCCAACAACATTTAATTCTAACATGAGGATGGATCTGTGCCCACGAACCAAGATTGGCCAGGATGATCTACCAGGCAAGTAAACGCAAGTTATTATACATACCTTCCTTCATATGAACTGATATGGAGCAACTTTTTTAAGGGCTGTTTATTTTTGTTCCATAAAGTGAATGCGGCTGAAAGAAGCTGCTTTATACATTATTTAATTATAGAATCATTTATTATTTTCAAGGCGACACACCTTTATATTTCTAATGTGAACTATTAAGAAACTTAACTGCCTTAAATTGAAATTTGAACAGCAGCAAAGTTGAATCAATCAGAAAATACACATCGAAAGAAAAAATTGCAGGGTAAAAAGATCTCACTACATCGTTTTGGGGTTTATTTTTTCTTCTCAAATATTTGTATTCCTTACTTTAGGTTATGACTTAATTTCGCAGTTCCAGCTTGATAAAGCTGCTTCCATAGGCATTATCCAACATGTGGTGGGATCCACATCTTTACAAGTTGCTTACAAATTAGGCACCAAAGCAGACTTCAGGATTCCTACTAGGTAACATTTTTAAATTTATTTTCCTTATTATTTCTATTAAGAGTGTCTATTTATTTGAATGAGCAGCCATTTTGAAAAGAAAGAAATTGTGCAGTCTAGAAAGCTGGAGACTGTGAACTTAGCAGCCATTTTGAAAACAAAGAAATTGTGCAGTCTAGAAAGCTGGAGACCATTAACTTTAACCCCCACCCCAACCATTAAAAGCCAATTGGTTGACTTTGGGCCCATCACTCTGACACCAACTAACCTCACAGGATTGCTGCTGTGGAGAAAATAGGAGACAAAAGTGTGTTGGATATGTTTGCCACCTTGAGTCAGTGTAAAAATAATACAGACAATACAAATCAAAATAAATAAATAAATTACCCTTCTCACGTTGAGGAATAATAGCTACATTTAATATCCTTCTGTACCATTATAGACCTGGAAAATTTAAAGCTATTAATTGAACTACTACGAGTACAAAGAAAGTTACCCGGTAGTTTTGTATACCTGATATAAAGGTACTGAAGATTATGAGAATTTTGAAAGTGTGAGAGCAGAGTTTGTGTGATCATTCTCATATACCCTTCACATATTCACCGAATAGGGAGAAAATCACACAGGCAAACACTACCCTATAGTTCTATCACCACTTTTTAAATGAATATGTCTTAGTTTTTGTTCATTGATATTTATATTCAAGTCTATATAGAATAGAATAAAATAGAATAGAATAGAACAGAATAGAATAACAGAGTTGGAAGGGACCTTGGAGGTCTTCTAGTCCAACCCCCTGCCTAGACAGGAAATATATACATATATACATATACGTATACGTATACGTATACATATACATATACATATACATATACATATACATATACATATACATATACATATACATATACATATACATATACATATATGTTGTATTTTTGCTGATAAATAAATAAAGGGAGACTAGTATAGATCTATTTCAAGCTATTTATCTCTCATCAGCTAGCCATACCCTTACTGGGATTCGAGCTTGTGCTATATTATATCGTAGGCAGACGTCTTAGCCATTAAGCCACAGGCTCTCCTCCTTATCAGCTGAAGCCAGGGAGGAAGGTATATATTTAGTGTCACAACCCCTGGTATGCCCCAATTATGGGAGGAAGCTAACTGCTTCCTTAGCTTAATGGCTAAGACGTCTGCCTACGATGTAATATAGCACAGGCTCGAATCCCAGTAAGGGTATGGCTAGCTGATGAGAGCTAAATAGCTTGAAATAGATCTATACTAGTCTCCCTTTATTTATTTATCAGCAAAAATACAACACAAATGTACAAAAGGCAACAGTAAAAATATTGGGTTTCTGTCGTGATGGACTCTTGTGACGAGCCGATTGACAGATATGGAAGCAGTTAGCTTCCTCCCATAATTGGGGCATACCAGGGGTTGTGACACTACATACATACATATATATATATATATATATATATATATATATATATATATATATATATATATATATATACACACACATATATATATATATACATACATATATACATACATACATACACACACACACACACACACACACACACACACACACACACATCAGTACTTCTATTTTGGTAACTTCTTTCCAAGTATCTATTGGAAATATATAATTGGGAATGAGAAAGCATTCCTCATATTATAAGAGGTCCAATGCTATTTTCCTTACCTTTTATGAAGCATGACTGTGTCAAACTTTCCATTGCCAAACTTTTAATTTATTTTGGAATTAAAAATGAAGCAAGGATATCAGACAGCTTTAAACAAGAAAGGCTATATTCTGATAAAACATGTTTCTGCTCTGCAGAGTAAACCATTTAAACCTTTGAAGTATTTACCCAGCAATCAGAATCCTGTGTTGGCTGTCAAGAGCTCATGAAATCTGGCTTAGTGGGGCATCAAGACTTTCATTTTAAGAGTTAAATTAAAAGGAGGGGGGTGTTCAACCCATGAATTGCAGAAGAGATCTCAAATAAGTTTAGAATGTATTTTCTTCAGATCGCCTAACCTGAATGTGAGTAATACATTGGTCCCTAAATCCAGCTAATAAAGCTGTTATCCCTCACCACACTGCACTATCATTTATTTTTACATGAAGCATGTAATTATTTTTAATATTAGCCTGGGACACAACAGTGGCCAGCTATTATGTGGGGAATGTGTGAGCTTTTCTGTAATTTGTCTAGATATGGTTGAAAGGGCTCTGTTATTTTCTTGAAAGTTAGGTCTTGGACCTACCGCCATCTAGCGGCTGTGGAAGCTTAGTGGCGCTGTTCACCAAAACTGGTGCTGAAAAATGCTCAATTATTGTATTGCTATAACGGCTTTCGGTAGATCAGCTTTTTCCTCTCATTGCATTTGTGCGATTTGTAACTGACTCATTTTAGTGTTGTGGTGGTTTTATTCTTCTTGTTGTAATCCCTAGAAAGAGATGATTATAATTTAGTATGACTGTTGCTGTTTGTTTTAAAAATCCTGACAAATTTCCCCTCACTCACGAGGAATAGCAAAAAGGTAGTTGGAATTATGGCTTAATCCTTAAGATTAAAACTACTACTAACAAAAGAAGGAGTGTAGCAAGCCTCTGTCAGATGCATCCGAATATGAATCTAATCTCTTACAAGCTTTATTTCAGCATCTATTGTGTTTCCTCCACCCCCCTCCCCAGTTTCCAGTTTCCTATTTATCCTCCTGTGTTTCCAACAATAGGCTTTATTTTATTGTTTTTCATGTGTTTCTTTGCAGCATAATAATAATATAAGAATTTCACTGTGTTGAATTTTGCATTGTGAGAAAAATGTTAATGTAAAATTAATTTGGAGGCAGGCTTAGGGGAAAACTGTCATATAGATAAGGGTAAATTCAATTATCGTATTTTGCCAAAATCCCTCATATCAGAATTTATCACCAGAAATTGAAGGGAAAAATAAGAATGCATCTTTATAGCTTCTTACAGGCAACTTAATCCAGAAGAGGTTATTTACAGCTCAGCTTTATTAATTACTGATAGGAATATTTCTTTTACATAGTAGCATTTTTCAAGCAGCTTTGCACATTTATTCCATTCACAAACAATAATAGGTACAAATAAAAGCTACATTTTCAAAACTGAATAGATATGTAGAGTCCCACAATTATTTTAAGGCTTAATTGTATTAAAACAGATTTAACAGAATAACAGATTTGGAAGGGACCTTGGAGGTCTTCTAGTCCAACCCCTGCTCCAGCAGGAGTGGATGTCCAATCACTTCTTCAAACCCTTCAAAGATTGGTCAGTGGGGTAATATTCAAGTATACTTTCCACACATATCCAAACATAAATTTTTAAAATGATTTCTTGAGTTTGAACAGACTGCAATCTTTGAGAGGAAAAAAGACTGAAGGATATATTTGCAAACATGAATTGAAGAATGTAAAGCCTTTTTTCTTTATTGCAAATTCTCTCATTTTTCCTGCAGGTCTTTGTTATGAGTGGAATGCTTGCTTGCTCTTTTCATAATCGTTCTCATTAAAAGCTCGATTAGAAACACTGCATTCTACCAAAAGCTAAAAGATTAATAATGGAATTCTGCAGCAGTCCTGTTAAGACTGTAAAGCCCTTGAGTTAATATGAAAAATTGGATTGCACAAGTCGTATATCAAACAGTAAACCTCCTAATGGATTGTTTGCAATCTTCCAAAAAGAATGGGATTTTTTTGGGGTGGGGTGGGGAGAGTCTTGGAACTTAGTTGTAAAGGAGTTGATGAATTCTATGGGTTGACATTTATTTATTTATTTTAATTTATGTGTCACCTGTCTCACTGTTGAGTGACTCTGTGAGGGCTTAGAACATCATGAAAATGGGAATACAGAATAAAACATTAAAACGAAAACTGCAACAAGAATGGGATGGTGCCACAAGAACAAGTATTCAGAGACTCAATTGTCAGTAGACTTTTCTTTAAGGTAGAATAGCAATGCTTAATGCTTTAAAATAAATCTCTTCTACTCATCAATGCTTTAAATGTGGTTGCAACGTTCTTCTCTTGTGACAATGTATAGGGCTGCAGCATTTCATACTTGAGTATGCCTCACTTATGCCTTGACAGCATTTTATTTTTGATCAAGGGCTCATATAGTCTAGTGATTGAAAAGTGCTGAACAATTACTGAGTCCAGTTTTTAAAATGACATTAACTAAAATACTAATATAAGTTCCATTTATTTCTCTACTTCTGAGTTTGCTTCTCTCTTCTAAGTAACATATTTTTTAAAATCATTGTTCGTGATATTACTAGACGTAGTGAGCATATATAAAAATAATTTTAAGGAGTAACTATGGAGAATTTAGAGGGCACTAAAAATATCAGGATTAGAATGAGGGTGTTGTTTGTACTGTTTATTAAAAGAGCCTATTCTGTCTTCGTGGAAGCTTGCAGTTAATTAATGTTACTTCATCTGTCTTAGCTTATTTGTTATGAAATATTCTAATAAATAAAATAAAATATGTTTACAAATGCTGCATCAGGAGTAGGCTAATAAATGCTAACATGTATATTCAGTATTTGTTAGCATTGGCAAGATTCCTTTCAGAATAAATATTTTTTTGATTATTACTGACTGCTTCCAATTTGCATATCTCCAAGGAAACCTTGAAAACTAATAAAAACCAGAAGTTTATCTGTTTTGTTTTTCTTTTCATCCAATAAATAAATTAACTTCCTATTGCTGGTGCATTTTCCAGCAAGGACTGGGCATAATATAAATTCATATAGCCTGAATTTATAGCCTGAAAGAAGTGACATATATTTTTCCAGTTAAACTAAGGGTATTTAAAGTCATTATTTCAGTATGTGAATCCAAGGTTTGGATTTCAGCCATAATCCTTGAGGGAAAATGATTGAATGTTAATCTGGTATGTATGTGAGACAGCACTACCACTGTACGAGAAAGAGAGAAAAGTCCCACTATCAATCTGGCTGATTCAATTGTCCAAAATATGAAATACTATGATCATCTAACATGATGCTATGCTGAGTCATATGAAGGGATTCTTATGAACTGATGCATGGAGTTGTGATTACTTCTTTGTTTCTTCAATTGATTTATTAATATGGGAAAGACTAGAAGGAGAAAAGGAAGTAGGTATAGCATAGAGGAGCAAGGATGTGTTTATGGGTGTATAGGAATGTATAGTGAAAGAAAAGTAACCATAATGTATATTTGAGTGTATGTATGTATGCATATTTGTCTAACAGGTATAGAAGAGAATATTCAAACAGATACAGACTGATATGGAGGCAATATCCATATGAAGGAAGTAGCAGCATGCAAAACATTTAAAATTCCACCTCTTTTTAAGTGAAGCACGCTGGTTTGAATTCAGATCCCTTGTTTCAAGTCCAAAACAGCCTGTGTGGAAGATTTTGAATTCGAAACATTTTGTGTAGAAGAAAGCCCTTTTGCACTTTTGCACATAAGCTTATGTGTCTTTTGCAAGTTGATCACAATAAGCGAAGAAATTAAACGTCTTCAACCTTGTTTGAGGTGTAATTTTATCCAGTGGTCCTTTTGATCTCTTTGATCTCTGTGCCTGAGATGATGTCTGTGCCAGACATCGCTACAATTACCCTCTAGCATTTACAATTAAACTGTAATGCTGAGTCAACTATTTTGCATTCTGAGGAAGTGAAGTACCTAAACACTTAGGCCAATGACCATGTTTGGCTAGTTTGAAACTCAGAGAAAGCATAGCTAGAATCTAAAATATATTTGTAATGATTACAGGAAAAAAAATTACTTTGCTTTTGTGGCATGATATAATGATTAAGGTATTGTATCATCTTTAAATCAGATGTGGGTTGCTTCCGGTTCGACCTTGTTGGGCCGAACCGGTAGTGAAATTCGGGCCTGGGTCGCAGAACCAGCAGAGACCCAGGCTTGCTACGCCCCCTGAACCGTTTCCCGCGCTGCTGCTGGGCCGCCACGATTTTGGTTTTTAGTAACTGCACATGTGCAGTTCACTGTAAATTGTTCACTGCAAATTGAAGAGCAATTTACATTGAACAGCGCATGTGTGCACAGCGCGTGTCTGATGCGCAGGTTGTGGTGGTTGCGAATCGGTAGTAAAACTGGCAGCCACCTACCCCTGCTTTAAACCCACCAGAAAAGTGCAATGTGTGATTTTGGACGAATCATTTTCCAGCCCAATGTACTTCACAGGCTTGTTGTATCGAAGTGAAATGAAGTGAAGGGAGACATGCCTGTGTGAGTTCATTTGAGATCCTGAAGCACAGGCCAGGTATAAATCTAACAAATTAAAATTAATTAAAAAAATGACTGTCCAGCTATTCTGTTTACACGCAAGGAGTCCACTGGGATTTGAGGACCAGAATGAAGAACGTATAGACTCTAGCTAAGACCGCTTAGTCCTGCATTTTGCAAATAAAACCAATTGCATCTGTGCTGAGTTGGATATCACATTCTAAATAATATTAAAAAGTATGCACCTAAGATGTTTTGCATTTGTAGAAGTTGGGGACACAAACAGATTACTGCCAATTACCTCCAATAGACTGATTAGATCCCACAGATTAGGCCTCCTCCGAATTCCATCCGCCGGCCAATGCCGACTGGCGACTACCCGGAGGAGAGCCTTCTCTGTGGCTGCTCCGACCCTCTGGAACGAGCTCCCCGTGAAGATTCGAACCCTCACCACCCTCCAGGCCTTCCGCAAAGCCCTTAAAACCTGGCTGTTCCGACAGGCCTGGCTAAAGATCTTTTGCCCCCCCCTCGAATGGTATGGTTGTTGTGTGCTTTTAAATTGTGTATTGTTCTGTTCATCTTTTTTATCTCTTATCTGTACCCCCTTCCCTGACTTGGATTGTGAGCCGCCCTGAGTCCCCTTCGGGGAAAAGGGTGGCATATAAATGCAATAAATTCAATTCAATTCAGATATTCTTTGAGAACTAATGCCTACCCACCTGCGTATGTGCTAAATTCTTCCACATATTTTCTTACAAAAGTCTGCTAGAACAAGGTTGGGTGTCAGAAATAAGAAATGCTGTTTTGGAAACAATAAAACTGATTTTTCAGTTTGGGATGACTTACATACTCATGTCTTACAGTTGTGATGGCGAACCTATGGCAGGCATGCTACAAGTGGCACGCAGAGCCATATTTGCCGGAACAGTAGCCCTCAGCTACGGCGCGCATGCACATTCTGGACAGCTGAGTTTCGGCCTTCTGGAGGCCCAGGGGAGGCCATTTTTGCTCTCCCTGGGCTTGAGGAAAGCCTCCAGAGCCTGGGGAGGGCAAAAACTCCCCCCCCCCTGCATGGGGGGGGGTCATGCATGCATGGGGGTCAGGTGTGCATGCACAGGTGGGTGGAAACGCATGTACGTTTGATAGTGCGCAGACACAATTTTGGCACACCTTTAGAAAAAGGTTAGCCATTCATGAAGACACCACAGGGGGAAAAAGTAACGCATACATAAGAACCAGAGGAGAAATGGATTAAGGTTAGGGTTACTGAAGTGCAAATGGTTCCTGTAGTCTGCATTTTTTTCTGGAAATCCGTTCATACATGCATACCATTCAAAGGGTGTTCATTCCAAAGTGCATAGCTAAATGATTATGGAGATTCTCAGTCATCCATGTCACTAAAGACGCTTTTTCAGGAGGCACCTGGACTTTCTAGTTTTTGCTTTGAAGACATTTCACTTCTCATCCAAGAAGCTTTTTTAGCTCTGACTGGATGCATGACCAGTCAAAACCGCGCTCGACTAAACCGCGCCCGACTAAACCGTGTCGCTGACATCATCAACAGGGCGACAACAGCCAGCGCGGAGAAAGAAGGGCGCTTTAAATAGCGCTTTGAAAGCAAGCCGATTCAACTTAAGGTAAGGGTTAGGTTTAGGGTTAGGTTTAGGGTTAGGTTTAGGGTTAGCTTTAGGGTTAGGTTAAGGGTTAGGGTTAGGTTTAAGGTTAGGTTAAAGGTTTGGGTTAAGTTTAGGGTTAGGTTAAGGGTTAGGATTAGGATTAGGATTAGGTTTAGGGTTAGGTTAAGGGTTAGGTTTAGGGTTAGGTTTAGGGTTAGGTTTAGGGTTAGGTTTAGGGTTAGGGTTAGGGTTAGGTTTAGGATTAGGTTTAGGGAGGTTAGGTTTAGGTTTAGGGGTTAATTTTAGGTTTAGGGTTTACAGCGTGCTTCTGTCTCCGCGCTGTTGTCGCCCTGTTGATGGCGTCAGCGACGCGGTTTAGTCGGGCACAGTTTAGTTGAGCGTGGTTTTGTCTGTGAACTGACTGGATGTTGGTGAGTCAGAGCTGAAGAAGCTTCTTGGATGAGAAGCGAAACATCTTCAAAGAAAAACCAAGGAAATCCAGTTGCCTCCTGAAAAAGCACTTTTGGGACAATGGAAAACAGGAAGGACAGATATTCAGGGAGTGAATAGTATTGGAATGCAGACTTCAACTAAAGCAAATCTGAAGAATCTGGTACAGCCAGGGGGGAAAAATCTGTTTTAATTGTATATTATTTCATCCAAACTACAACTTTGGAAGGGAAAATGATGTAGAACATGGGACAGCTTGATTTAATCAGTAATCTGATTAGCGCTCTTACACAGTACTTTTGGATTCATCCATAGCTCTGTTTTGTTATTGATAAAAGGTTATGAGCTTCTAGGCCTTGTCTGGATTTAATTCTTCCAACAAAGAAAAGCTAATATTATTGAATCTCTGTCAGCCTCTGTTTTGCTGCTTGCTTTCGGCTGCCATTGAAACGGAGAGCGGGGGGGGGGGCATTGTATTTGGGTGGGGATGTGTCAGTGCAGGAGTGACTGTAAAAAGGGAGTTATTCTCACCATCTACTGTGCATGCTGCAGATAGAGGATTTGCCACCAAGGCCAACTGTCCGGCATACCAGCCTGATGATGCTTTTTGAAGATGTCTCCCACGTGACACCTGTGGGGTACACGGATTGGACTATGGGATGGGGTTACCAAGGGGAGGGGGTTGGGTCACATATTGATATTTATGCTTACGCACACTTTTGCCTCAGATCTTGCTTTGCTAGCTACTATCTACTCATGACCAGTAAAAGTACTCTTAATTCTGCAAAATGGAGTCTAGTGGTTTCTTTCTTGGTTACTGAGGGAAGCAGCCCTGACAATCTCTCTCTGACAGTAAAGTGAAATTATTGGTTCATATTCATCATGAGCCGAGGTGGCGCAGTGGTTAGGGTGCAGTACTGCAGGCCACTTCAGCTGACTGTTATCTGAAGTTCAGCGGTTCTAATCTCACCGGCTCAAGGTTGACTCAGCCTTACATCCTTCCGAGGTGGGTGAAATGAGGACCCAGACTGTGGGGGCGATATGCTGACTCTGTAAACCACTTAGAGAGGGCTGAAAGCCCTATGAAGCAGTATATATAAGTCTAACTGCTATTGCTATTGCTATTGGGATGAATCTATTTGCTAATATTGTCTTTAGGTAGTGGTTTCTTGATCTTTCTTTGAAATGATAATGTACCTCAATGTCAAGTCAACCTAGTCAACAGCCTGTTCTATTTGCATTTTTATAGATCCTTGTATCCTCGAGGACTACCAGATCTATACTCCATTCTGACCACATTTCGGATGACTGGGGCTACAGTTCGGAAATCCTGGAGCCTATGGCAAGTTTTTGATTCTTCTGGAAAGGAGCAAGTTGGACTGAAGCTTAACGGACAAGCGAAATGTCTTGACTTCTCATATAAAGCAATTGATGGAAGTCTCCAGACAGCATCGTTTTTGGATTTACCTTATCTTTTTGATTCCCAGTGGCATAAAGTTATGGTCGGTATAGAAAAGAATTCCGTCACACTTTATATCGACTGTGCTATGATACAAACTTTAGCCATAAAACCAAGGGGGAAGATCAATATTGATGGCTTTACCACATTGGGAAAACTGAAAAATAATCCTCAGATTTCAGTTCCGGTAAGTTGTAAACATTTCCCTTCACAGCAAAAAGGTTTTTCAATTTTTAAAGAAATTGTATATGGTAATAGAGGATAAGAGTATACTATGCTTCAAATGGAACAGTAAGAAATGGTTCAATAGTTTTGACATCATAAAGAAAGAGTATCACTTAATAAGGTATAAAGGCTGAAACATCATTATAACTTCATTATAACTGAAATGGTTAATGGTTTATTTTATTAATCCAATTGAATGAATTTTCTCTAATCATCATCATCTTTTAATCACCCCCATAATCCCTTGCAGTGTGAAGTCTGAATGGAGCTGACTATTTACTGGCTGGATGCCCTTCCTGTCCCCAATGCAGAGTTACATTCAGCAGATATATTACTCATCTTGCCCAGCGATAGAAATATCTGCCTCTATCTAGGATTGAACTCACAGCCTCCTGATTGTGAGGCAAGAGCTCCACCTTTAGGCCACTGCACCACAATTAATTTTCTCTAATGAATTGGTAAATATGACAGTATACCGGTTGTCGTTGACTTATGACCCCAATCGAGCCCCCAAATTTCCATTGCTAAGCAAGTCAGTGGTTAAGTGAGTTTTGCTCCATTTTATAACCTTTTTTCCTGCCACAGTTTCCAAGAGCAGCTGTTAAGTGAACCATGCAGTCATTAAGTGAATCTGGCTTTTCTCATTGACTTTGCTTGGAGCTGGAAAGATTATAAATGGTGATCATATGACCATGGGACAGTACAACTGTCATGAATGCATGCCAGTTTCCAAGCATCCACATTTTGATCAGGTGACCATGGGGATGCTGCAACACAGGGGTGGGTTCCTGCCAGTTCTAACCTCTTCTATAGAAGAGGTTCCACAAATCTACCATGCTGTTTAGAACCGGTTCCGGCTCCCTCCCTTCACCCGTCCGCACATCATCAAGATGAAGAGTGAGAGTAGGAATTCTGAGAGTTGAAGTCCACAAGTCTTAAAGCTGTCAAGTTTGAACACCCCTGGGGTTTTTTCTAAAGGGTGAGGGGTGCACCCTTGTAGCTTGATAGCTTTAAGACTTGCGTGCTTCAAATGCCAGAGTTTCTGAGCCAACATTTTGGTTGCTAAGCAAGAACGTTGTTCAGTGAGTTTCACCACATTTTACAAGTTAGCCACGCCCACCTGGTCACATGACTGCCAAGCCACTCCCATCCAGTCACATGGCCAGCAAGCCACTCCCACAAAGCAGGCCACACCTACAGAAGAGGTTCTAATTTTTTTTTGAAACCCACCACTGCTGCAACAGTCATGTGAAAAATGGTTGTAAATCACTTTAAGGTCATGAGTTGGGTTGGATTGGAGTGAGGTGAGGTGGGGATAGAATGTCAAAAAAAGGTAATATGAAAGTTATAGTTTTAAATGGTTGTAAGTTGAGGACTACCTCTTCGTATTAATCAGGCTAAGAAGGCTGACTCTGCCTTGCAGTTCCCTGTCTTTTGGTTGTTACTATAAATACATTAGGGACACGGTGACTCAGTGGCTAAGACACTGAGCTTGTCACTCAGAAAAGTTGGGAGTTCAGCGGTTCGAATCCCTAGTGCTGTGTAACGGTGTGAGCTCCCATTACTTGTCCAGCTTCTGCCAACCTAGCAATTTGAAAGCATGTAAAAATGCAAGTAGAAAAATAGGAACCACCTTTGGTGGGAAGGTAACAGTGTTCCATGCGCCTTCAGCGGTGACTCATTGGCTAAGACGCCGAGCTTGTCAATCAGAAAGGTTGGCAGTTCAGCAGTTCGAATCCCTAGTGCTGTGTAATGGAGTGAGCTCCCATTACTTGTCCAGCTTCTGAAAAATAGGAACCACCTTTGGTGGGAAGGTAACAGTGTTCCATGCGCCTTCGGCATTTAGTCATGCAGGCCACATCACCACGGAGATATCTTGCGGACAGCGCTGGCTCTTTGGCTTTGAAACAGAAATGAACACCGCCCTCTAAAACCCGGGAATGATTAGCATGCATGTATGATGGGAACCTTTACCTTTATAAATACATTTTTTTTTAAAGTCTGAAGAAGTGAGCCTCTTCGATCCAAGGAGGCTTGTCCCATATTGCATGAAACTGTAAGAGGGAGGTACTAGCTCATACTAAAGACGCGTGGATTCCCCTCTTCATTCTTTTCCAGTCATGCATTGACAAGAGGAGAAAGTGAAGAGTAAGTTAATTACAGACCAATCTGTGTAAAATTAGTTACACCCTATAATTGGAACCTCACCAATTAGGCATGGGAAGCACAAGGCATGTATATATGTGATTGCTTTTTACTTCTTCTGACGATACCTGAAAACAAGGAGAATATTCAAATATATTAAATATGATTTTCAACGTGCATCCATGAATAAAGTCTTTTTGGCATCAGGAGCAGCCCCAAATGATTCAAAATCTAGTTATTTGCAGGCATTGTGCAATGAGAATGTGTAAGGAATGTAATAGAATATTATCTAAAAATCCCAGAATCTGGAGGGAAATGAAAGCAAAATCACTGACAATTATTGTATGAAATATTAAAAAAACACACCAAGAATAAAATTGTAAATGCTTCAGAGAAAAGCAACTTTCTTATTATCTTTTTTGACAGTCTGTCCCCACCTCACCCCAATCCCGCCCAACTCAAATCATGACCTTATTTTATATGAACTGAGTTTTCAGGATTCCAGTTTGATAAGGCATTCCATTTTTTTAATCCCAAATAAACTTTCATCTTTATTTGATATTCTGGAAGAAAATGAACCATAAAATAACATATTTTCCTCTATCCATCAAATATAACTTGAATTTAACAAAGTCATTGACAGCATATTCATATAGCATTAGAATTCTAGTTCTCCAAAGGGGAACAATGGCATGATTCTTTCTGGAAGAATTCATCTGGAAAGATATTACTTGTATAAAGTGGAAATATACACAAGCCTAGTTTTTTTTTAAAAAACTCAATAGGACTAAATTATTAAAAATTGCTAGTTTATTTTTTTTATACATCAGTGTTCTGACCCCCCCTTCTCCACTCGTTCAAAGACGACAGGCAGACAGACTTAAAAAAATTTAAAAGGAAAGAACTTTATCAGCCTCGACTCACACTGGCTGCGAGCCCAAAAATAAACATAAATAAAGTCTCTGGCAAGAAGATAACAGAATGCAAAACAAAATCTCTTACAAAGCAATTCACTTCTCCAAGTGTCTCTTTGAATCAGGGTTACAGAAAGCAAATCACTTATCCAAGTGTCTCTCACAAACAAACCACGATCGATGAATGAACGTTGACTTCTGCAACCAGGGCATGGCACCATCCTTTTATCTCCAAAAGACGACACTAACGAGCCCCAGCTGCATTGTTAATCTTGCATCCCGACTCAACTCACAGCAAACTTCTGCTGAGTCACAACACATCAGTATGCGAAAAGTGTGCATGAAAGGGAGCTGCTCAGACTGTGTGAAACAAAACTGTGGACTTTTTTTGGCATTATTTGTGGTCTGGAGAGTTAAGGCACACAAAGGGTGTTCTAACATTCTAGATCATGGGTGTCAAACTCGCCGTATCACTTTGCCATCATGTGGCGTATCGTGACATTTCCCCCCTTCACGGAGCTGGGGTGGGTGTGGCCTCTATATGATGCATCTGACCCACTGGCTGCCAGTTTGACACACCTGTTCTAGATGCCTAAGGTAACAGTGCAGTCTTTAACACTCTAATTCCAAAACTGGATCCTGTCCCTGGTAATTTGGGAATGGACTTCTTGACAGGGTGTTTAACATTTGAAGTGACCTTCAAGGTAACCAAAGTAAAGTTGTCAATCAAAGCTGATAAAAATAAAATGAAATAAGCTAGGGATTTTATCCTTTGGAATTGAATAGGCAAGTACAACTTACAAGAGCAGATTTTCTTCAAATAAAATACATTATAGAATTAGCTTTTTAGTCCTTTGGTTAAGTCATATATATTTCTGCAAATTAGTATTTTTGGTAGGAATGAGTATGGTAAATAATATTCTTGGAAATGGTCCTTAAAGGTGAATGTCTAAACAAAGACTTGGGTTGTTAGCATTTCCTAAGCTTCATGTAAGAATTAATCATGTACTTCATGTAAATACAGGTAGTCCTCAAGTTATGACTATAATTGAGCACCACAATTATGGTCGTAAGTTGCAACTCTTGTTAAAGTGAACCATCAAGTGACCAGACCCAATTATACAATCTTTATTGCAGCAATTGTTAACCAAATGTGACGGTTGTTAAGTAAACCCATTGTTTCTTATGGGGCAGGTTTCCCCCCCTTCCCCAGAAACCACTAGTAAAAGTTGGTTTCTGGAAAAAGCGTGACAAATTGTGGTCATGTGACCACGAGGCATTGCAAATTGCCCTACATGAGGCCTGCTTGCCAAGAGCCCAAAATTCAGTCACATGATCATTGGAGGGGGAATGGAACAGTTCCTAAGCAAATGATCATATGTTGAGAACTATCTGTATTGGGGGGTATGTTTGTGCTTTGGAAGTATTGTTTTCATGTGGCCAAGCTTGTATTGCTTACTTTTACCTCTGCTGTTACGATCTGTTCCAGCCATTGTGGTCCAGAGTTCATCCTCTGAGCGTGAAGATCTTGTTTCAATTTTTAATTTATAATTGCCAGAGAGTTGGTCATCTCTGCTTCCCAGCTTCAATTTCCTATTTGTGAATGGTGTCAGTTATTAACTATATCACAAAACTGTGAGGACAGAAGTGAGGAAGTCATACAATTCTCATGCCCCAGGCTTAAGGAAAGGATACCATCAAAGCAATACCTTACCAGCCTTAGAGGGGTTCTATTGCTGAATGATGATGATCAATAATCAAGTATCAGTTTTATAAAATTTCTCTTTTTCTTGCTCTCTTCTCAGTTTGAGATTCAGTGGCTGATGATTCATTGTGACCCCCGGCGCCCTCAAAGAGAAACGTGCAGTGAACTTACAATCAGGAGCTCGGTAATCTTAAGGGCAAAGCTTACTTTTCAAGTTTAGAATACAGGTAGTCCTTGGTTTACGACCATAATTATGCCCAAAACTTCTGTTGTTAAGCAAGACATTCGTTAAGTGAGTTTTGCCCCATTTGATGACTTTTCTTGCCACCATTAAATAAGTGAATCACTGCAGCTGTTATTCACATGGTTGTTAAGGGGATCTCAGGATCCTGGAACACAGCAAAGATCATAGATATGAACCAGTGGCCAAGCATCTGAACTTTGATCACATAAGCATGGGGATGCTGCAAAGATTGTAACCATGAAAAACAGTTGCATTTTTCAGTGCCGTAGTAATTTTGAACCGTCGCTACATGCACTGTTGTAAGCTGGGGTGGGTTGCTGGGGATTCACAGGGGTTCAGGAGAATCTCTAGCTAAGATTCTGTGCAGTTTGGAGAACCCCCAAATCTCACTCCTGGCTTGCCCCGTCCACCCTGCCCCACGCCTCCCGGGAGTCCCCACAAAGCCCGTTTTAGATGCAGGTAAGTGCAGGGCACAGGTGGAGACTTTGGGAGGGTGAAAAATGGGCCTAGCGCAGTGTTTCTCAACCTTGGCTACTTGAAGATGTCTGGACTTCAACTCCCAGAATTCCCCAGCCAGCGAATGCTGGCTGGGGAATTCTGGGAGTTGAAGTCCAGACATCTTCAAGTGGCCAGGGTTGATAAACACTGGCCTACCGGAAGTTTGGGAAGGCCGGAAACAGGCCTATTTCTGTCCTCCAGAGAGTCCCCGGAGCCATTTGCATTTTTGCCGTCCCGGAGGCTCGAAAAAAGCCTCTGGATCCCCGTCTTGGTGCAGGAGGCCGGCTAGGCCCTGTCCATCATGGCCACACCCACCCAGCAACCGGGCAGAGAACCCCTTGCTAAAATTTTTGAAGCCCACCCCTGGTTGTAAGTCGAGGATTACCTGTATTCAAAATGCCATAATATATTTCCCTTTGAAAGCAGAGCTTTAAAAAAAAAAGTAATTCAGGATGGGAATGTCCTCTCCTTGCCCGACTGAAGCCCTTCGCAGCACCGATGAAGGCAGGAAGCGCTCCCAGAAAGTGCACAATGCTAAAAGCAGACCAAAGGGTTAAAAAGCTGGAGTCATTCAATCCCTCCTTTCTAGACATCAGGTTTCCCTCCAGTCTAGCTACCCTCCTCCACCACTCATCTGTGCAATAGCTGCGCTTTTTGCCGGCTGTGCAATTTGGAGGTATTTGGAGAGTCTGTGTTCTTCAGTCACCTTAAAACCCATCTGTGGCCATCGAAGAAGTAACCATGGCTAGCTCAGGCTCCTGCACAAAGTTTCCCTGGCTCTTGTGGATTTGTCTGCAAGCCATTTGCCTTTGTCGAGCACAAGTGAGTTTTGCTTAACTTTTTTTTGTTATTCATTTCAGATAAGCCAGACAATCGTAAAGGTAAGTCTTAAAACAGAAGGATTCCTATTCAATTGAAGCATCTATCAACTACTTGCTGTTTGATTCTCCTTTGGGTTGTCAACCAATTAAAACAATGTGTATATTTCTAGTGATGCTGCTCTATTGGAAGAAGGTATGTGGTTATGCCCAGCTGGAGAGTTTCCTAGAGGAAGCCTCCGTAAAATAGATTGCTTGACATATTATAGTTTGAACCTGCACTGAGTTATTTTTCCTAGTTGGCGCGGCTTCACAGGCATCCTCTACATAATTCAGAGTAATCTAATTAAGATCAACAAGTATGAATAGTTTGGGATTCATTCTACGGTACCGATTTTGATGCTTCCCTGCCCCAGATTATATTTAGTACCCTTCTGCTTTAAACCAGAATTTTTAGTCCAGGGAAGCTCATTTGTTTTAATTCCGTGCAATCCACAAAGGAGGCATCCTTCGGATTAAGTTAGGTGGGTTAATTATCACTTCAGCTCCCTAAGCACTTCTTATAATTACAAACAGGATAAGAAAAAAAGGGATCCTTTCCTCCACATTTATCTGTGACGTGGGCTTCCAACTGATCTTAGTGATTGTGAATATAGAGCCAAAATTGATTTTAAAAAATAATAATAATTACCTTATAGTGATATACACAAGTAACGGTACCAAGATAAATAAATGGAAGAAAGTTGAATGTGGAATAAGGCACTTTTCTGCGCGAAACACAGAATGGGAAATTTTCTGTGAGTTTCACTGGGCTCACTTATTTGAGATTCTGAAGAGATGATATGTTTCCTTATAACAGTCATTCATTGTTTTGTGAAAGAATTCTCTAGTGACTGAAACACTGTACAGCAGAATCACATATATACAAGCATTCTTTTATGGGCTTACATTAAAAATAGATGAAAAGCTCTCCTTTTTTTAAAATGAGGAGCCGAGGTGGCGCAGTGGTTAGGGTGCAGTACTGCAGGCCACTTTAGCCGACTGTGATCTGCAGTTCAGCGGTTCAAATCTCACCGGCTCAAGGTCGACTCAGCCTTCCGTCCTTCCGAGGTGGGTGAAATGAGGACCCGGACTTTGGGGGCAAGTTGCTGACTCAATTTGCTAAAAAAATTTGTAATCCGCTTAGAGAGGGCTGAAAGCCCTATGAAGCGGTATAGAAGTCTAATTAATAAATAAATAATAAATAAATAAAATCAAGTCTTCAAAGAATGACAGAATATCAGCTGAGAGTTTCCTAAAAACTATTGATGTGTAATAAATGTATTTCTCCAAAATGAAATGCTAATCTTTTGAAGCACAATGAGCAAATCCAACAGATTTGTCACGACTTTTATTTGCACAAACTCAAGTTGGCTTTTTCAGACACTAAAAAGAAAAAAAATTCTACCTTGTTTTTAATAAAGAAAATGAATGTGTACTATGCAGCCTTATAGCTGATTGCGAGGTGAAGCAGCTTACTTTGCAAGCTACAATAATGACTCTTCTGCGTAATGTCCGAATTAAAAAAAAAACCCTTTAAACTACTGGTTGTGAGACTACTGTCTAAAGCGGAAATTCTCACATTCTGAAATTAATAGAAAACTGCTTTTCCTCTCAGTGTGAAGGTACAAAAAAGGGCCTGTTAGAAAATCATAGAGCCTCTACTGTGAAGTCAGAATTTCATCACCAAAAGAAAACAGTGTGTCTTATAGGCCTTGACTTCCCTCCCCTAAATTATTTTTTGAAAATGAATAGTTTGGAATTTTCCAAGCCTCTTGGGGCTTATAAAAGTAGTTTGAAGGAAAGGAAGGAAGGAGGGAGAGAGGGAGGGAGGGAGGAAAGGAAGGGAACAAGGGAGGGAAGGAAGGTTTTATTAAGTCTGGATATCAGCTACACAGTAATGACAATTTTACTTAAATTCATTCGTGCAGGAGCATTTTATTTTCTCTATCACAAATTGATTTCCCATTTTACAAGGGAGTGACGTTAATGGGGCACAATTTTAATCCACACGACAGTGGATTATTATTAATCTACAGTGAGAAGACACCTTCTTTTCCTGTTTAGAATGAAATTGAATTGAATTTATTATATTTCTATGCCGCCCTATTCCCAGAAGGGACTCAGGGCGGCTGAATGAAAAATCTAAATGGAAATCTAAAGCATAAAGCATTTCATTCCAAGGTTATTGCCTTAAGGGGCGCTTTCCATTAGGATTTACTGTAAATTGGTGGAGAATCTCAGTCATCCAGGTCACAGTTGTCTCAAAGATGTTTTCCCCCCTTCAAAATACACCCAGACAGCTTTGTTTTTGTGGAAGAAGAAGAAAACATTGTGCTTCTCATCCAAGAAGCTTCATCAGTTTCAGAAGCTGAAACTGAAGCAGAAGCTTCAGTTTCAGCTTCACCCAGAAGCAGGCCTGGGGATAAGACTTTACTCTCGCCCCTCCCGAATGCTGAATGAATGTTGGGTTTTTACTGCTAATTATTTTTAATCACATTTTCTTTTTGTGTTTTGTCCTGCACTCCCCCCCCCCTATTATTGTAAGCCGCCCTGAGTCCCCTCAGGGAAAAGGGCGGCCTATAAATGCTTAATAAAATGAAAAAAATGAAATGAAATGAAGCTTCACCCCACCATCAAAACTGATGAAGCTTCTTGAATCAAACTACTACTACTACTACTACTACTACTACTACTACTACTACTACTACTCCTTCTCCTTCTCCTTCTCCTCCTCCTCCTCCTCCTCCTCCTCCTCCTCCACCTCCACCTCTACCTCCACCTCCACCTCCACCTCCTCCTCCTCCCTACTCCTTCTCCTCCAGGAATAAAAACAGACTAGTAGCCTTTTGAAGGAAAAAGCACCTTTGAGATTTACTGTAGACATAGGCATAAATTCTGTCTTTGCTCACTTCCACTCACAGAGATACATATATCTGCATGCACATCTGTCCCCACACACCATGTGTCAATCTGTACATCTCGGATTGTAATTACTCACATTTGTCATGAATTACTATCACACAGATTAGAGCAGGAACATATTAGCCAATCAAGTAAACTGAATTTGATTAGGTTAGTCAGAACATCTTGTTTTTGGTTCTCAATTGGTCCTTCCCCCTTTTATAGGATGGTTTGAGTTGTTCCTTCTTCCTATTTAAACAGTTCTTTTTATTCCTTGCCAGAGAGGCCCTCCAGGTCCACAAGGCCCCCCTGGCCCCCCTGGCCCTCCAGGTGTTCCTGGCATTGATGGCATAGATGTAAGTATAGCTTGTGCTGCGTGGTGACAGGCAGCATTCAAGACATTCCTCCTCCAGTATTATACAATGACACTGCTGTCTCTCTGAGTGTATTTAGCGTGCAATACATTTGGGCCAGGGGTGGGTTTCTCGCCCTGTTCCAACCGGTTCGGTTGGAACGGGGCCGGCGGCGTCCTCGTGCACGCGCGTGGTGCACGCATGCGTACTAGCGTCTGTGTGACGCTCCAGCTGCTCCTGGAGGATCGCGCAGGCACTGTATGCGTCCTGCGCATGCGTGGAAGCGCGGAACTCGTCAAAACCGGGTAAGGACCGCGGGCGGGCGGATGCGCCCTTCGCCATTCCCGAAAGTTACTTACTTCCGGGTTCGCCGACCAACCGGTTCGCAGGGACCGCCGCAAACCGGTTGAAACCCACCCCTGATTTGGGCACATCTCAGTCATGACTCATTAACTGGTATTAGGAGGTGCATTCTTTAACCCCAAAACATGAGAACTGATGGTGTGAGCTAGAACAAATTCTTTTCTGCAGCTGGATCAGTTCCATCATATAATCTGCAATTTGCATTAGGGATTCCGCAAGATTAGTATTTATAATATGCAAATTCCATGTTCATTGCAATTCTGTCTACTGGCCCTAAGAGTTTCTCCATGTAATGTGCACGTGGTGGCACAGTGGTTAGAATGCGGTATTGCAGATTAGTTTACTGCCGACTGCCAGGAGTTTTGGCCTTGAGTTTCAGCTCAAGATTGACTCAGCCTGCCATCCTTCCGAGGTCGGTAAAATGAGGACTCAGATTGTTGTGGGGACAATAGGCTTACTCTGTAAAACCACTCAGAAAGGGCTGTAAAGCATATGGAGTGATATATAAGTCTAGGTGCTACCGCCCATGTGTATTACAGGAACATTTATAACATCTATATAATGTATATACAATTTACAGATATAATTATAAGTGCTACTCTGTTAAAATGAATTTCACGTGGCTGTTACTTTCTTCTATCCCATTAGGGAGACAGAGGCCCTAATGGCCCCCCAGGCCGTTCAGTAAGTAACTGAGAACAGGTAGCATTTTAAAAATATCTTCTTTTTAAAAAATATGTTTTTATTGGATAACTGAATTCATTGATACGCAATTCACTGCTATAGGGTCCTGATGGCGATGCTGGAAAACCAGGTGTCCCTGGATTGCCAGGAGTACCAGGAGCTGATGTAAGTATAAATCTTTATATTATCAATCTATGGTATCATATAAATCTTTGTGGTATCATTGTAAGCTGTTTCTAAAAAGGTTCTTCTCATTTCGAACCTATACTGGGTGTGAAAGTGACGAGCTGCATTTCTTGAAACTGGGAGTCCTTTATTTCACAATTCCCTTAAATTCAGGCAGAATACTATAGAATCATAGGGTTGAAATCAGGGGTGGGTTTCTCGCCCCGTTCCAACCGGTCCGGTTGGAATGGGGCCGACGGGGTCCTTGTGCACGCGCGTGGTGGGGAGCAGCTGGAGCATCGCGCAGGCGCTGTATGCGTCCTGCGCATGCGTGGAAGCGCAGAACTCATCAAAACCGGGTAAGGAGCGTGGGCGGGCGAGTGGGCCCTTCGCCGTTCCTGGAAGTTACTTACTTCTGGGTTTGTCGACGAACCGGTTCGCGGGGACCGCCGCGAACCGGTTGAAACCCACCCCTGGTTGAAATGGATGTTGTGGTGTTCATCAAGTCCAATCCTCTATCAAGTGCCCCAATATTTGTACTATCCTAGACAAATGGAAATCTTTTCTTGAAAACCTTCAGGGTTGGGCCATCTATATTTCAAAAGGTAGTCTGTTCCACTGCTTAATAATCAGGGAATTAATTTTTTTTCCTTCCAAATTTGGATCTCTCACTATAAAGGTTTTACCCAATGGTTCTTACCTTTGAGTATTCTTTGGCCTATGTTTCTGTCGTTTGAAAAAAAATATTTCAATGCTTGAAAAAAATGTCTAGGAGGTCAGCACTTGGTTCATCAGCACAATCACCCTCTGAAAAATGAACTTAATGGGACAAAATGTGATATAGTGAGAGGAATTAATAATGCTGGGGGGGGGGAAGCCCTTCATAATATTTCCCCCATTGCCAACTGCTCCATTCCAAACTCTTCTGCTTGGTGACATGATTTAGAGCAGAACTCCAAAAGTAAGAGACTGGAAAGAATTCTATATTTTTCATGCATGCTTTCCTTAAGTTGTGTGCCCTATGCTGTTAGGGATTTAGAAAGAATCAGCACCTGAGAATGACCGGTTGTTATAGATAGCTACGTAGTTCTAGTTCATCCTTCACTCTCCAGAAGGTGTTTGCCTTTGCTGGGTGACAAGTCTGAGAACCTATGGAGTGTTTCACGTAGGGGAAGTATATTCTAGGCACTGGACCAGGGGTGGGTTTCTCGCCCCATTCCAACCGGTTCGGTTGGAACGGGGCCGGCGGCGTCCTCGTGCATGCGCGCGGTGCACGCATGCATACTAGCATCTGTGCGATGCTCCAGCTGCTCCTGGAGGATCACGCAGGCACTGTATGCGTCCTGCACATGCGTGGAAGCGCAGAACTTGTCAAAACCGGGTAAGGAGCGCGGGCGGGCGGGTGGGCCCTCCGCCATTCCAGGAAGTTACTTACTTCCGGGTTCGCCGACCAACCAGTTCGCAGGGACCGCCGCGAACCGGTTGAAACCCACCCCTGCACTGGACTCAATGGTCTTATCAAAATCTTGTTTACTTACATACAATTCACACAGTGGTGACTATTTCCTCCATATATAAGCAGACATGGTATAATTTATACCTATTCGTGTTTGTTCAAAAAACTCCCAATCTATTTTTTTTTTTAATCGGAACAGTTCAAAAACTTTGACCAAACTGGTGAAAAGTCTTCCTTTTTGCCCCATTATCAAAAAAGACTAATTCAAATGTGTACACACACACACACACACACACACACACACACACTATCTCACAAAAAATACATTGCTGCAAATTAATTTATCTTTCCTATGTTCAAAACTGCTGCAGCCATTCCATATACTTAGGAAAGCCACAAATTATATTTTGATACCTACAACTAGGGATATAACAACAACAACAACAACAACAACAACAACAAAAACCCATACAGATATATCTTCCAGAGACTGATCCAAAAAAACATTGACAGTCTTGTTGATGTCAGCTCAAATACAAGAATCATAGGACAAAAACCAAACTATCTCCAACAGGGTGATTGTAATCAAACTGAAGCAGGTTTTATTTTTTGTTTGGTCATAAAGTCATTTTATCTTCATGCAAACTTCATGTCAAATTGTTTTTAATACAATTCTTGACTGGCTTCCTAGTACAGAACATTCAAATTCATCACTCCTACGAACATATAAATGACTAATAGCAATTATATCATCTGTCATCATATTCTTCCAAAGGCAGATTACTGATTTTAAAGTCACAGATAGTTCCTCTGAAACAGAGGGGTCAAACTCAATTTCATTGGGGGCTGCATCAGGGTTGTGTTTGACCTTGGTGGGGCTGGAGTGGGTGTGGCCAGCTCAATGTCACTTGTGTCAGGGAACGCTGTGGTGGCCTTAATGCTCTGCCAGTGAAAATGGGCTCCCAAGCCCCATTTCCGGCTGGGACAGCCTCCTGCAACCTTCTGCCATCAAAAACGGAGCTCGGGAAAGTCCCGCATGTCCCTTCCAAGCTCTGTTTCTGGCTGCAACAGCCTCCTGCAACACTCTGCCAGCGAAAGCAGAGCATGTGGCCCTCCTGATCTCCATTTCTGTCTGCGATTGCCTCCTGCTACCCTCTGCCAGCAAAAACAGAGCTCGCAAGAGCCATGCACAGCCCTCCCAAGCACCATTTTTACTGGCAGAGGCACTGATCCTTTTGCTGTTTCCAGGCTGTCCCCGCAGGCCAGATCTAAGCACCCCGCAGGCTGGATCCAGCCCATGGTCCTTGAGTTGGACACCCCTGCCTAAAACATCTAAACACTGTGGAACAGTGGTGGGTTTCAAAAATTGTGGGTGTGGCCTCCTTTGTGGGAGTGGCTTGCCACCAATATGATCAGATGGGAGTGGCTTGCCGCCTATGTGATCGGATATGAAGATGCTGACGACACTTGTCAGAACCACCTTAAATTACCTCACACACAGCACTGGCATGCATAAGAATATGATGTAAACTTGTTTTTTAAAAGGCATCTTTGGTTTGCGTTAAAACAACTTCAACACACGCAATGTTCTGATTGCACCACAAATGCAGTAGTCATCCTTACCTTTCACAGAGGCACTGAGTTTTATAAATATGAGCATGACAGTGTAGAATAATCATATCCAAGGACCAGTGGTGGGTTTCAAAAAAATTTGGAACCTCTTCTGTAGGTGTGGCCTGCTTTCCGGGTCCACTAGTGGAACCTCTTCTAACCGGTTCGGTAGATTTGGCAAACCGGTTCTACCGAATAGGTGCGAACTGGTAGGAACCCACCTCTGCTGTGGAACCATGCTGTAGATCCTTGTGGAGGATGGTAGTACAAATAAATAAATGAATGAACTTCAGAAGAAGCAGTTGAAGCTGGATCAAAGAAACCAAACATCAGGTGCTTAAGCTGAAAATACTTCCAGGACACACTTGGTAATAAATCAAGCTCATTGTCAGGGTTCCAAGTAACATCCCCAACAAAAGAAGACTCTGAGTCTAGAAGTTCCTCAAAGTTCCACTTTATTAGAGATGTCAGCCTCCAGGGCTGACACTCATTTAAAAAAAAAATTCTTTGCTTCCAGAGAACTGAGTTCACGGAAAGTAAAAGCATTATGACAGGTCCAGTTTATACACCTACACACAGATGCAGATGGCATTTTAAAACTGGGATTATTTTATAGTGCAAACTTTTCATGGGTTCATGGGTCAAAATTACGTTTGTGATTCAATACTTCTCCAAGATGTGGTGCCACACTATTTCAGGGATGGCATTTACCTTCCTGCAAAGAGGAAATCCAGTACTTTAGTGAGGTCAGATAATCATTTTGTTAAATTGAAAGAGGGGGAGAGATCTTGAAGTGACTAAAGCTAGTATAATAGCCCAGTGTTTTTTAAATTTTTGTATTGTTATGTCTCGTCTTTTTTATTCCCTTGTCTGTACCCTCTTCCCTGATTGAATTGTGAGCCGCCCTGAGTCCCCTTCGGGGAAAAGGGCGGCATACAAATGTAATAAATCAATCAAATCAATCAGTGACAAACCTGAATGTGTGAAAAATTAAATCCCCTCCTTAAATGGGCAATTATAATTTATACAATGAAAATTTCACAGGACGCCCTTGCAAAGGAATGTATTCAGTACCCTGTCCATTTGTTAAAATAATGTGATGGAATAAATATAGGAAGACTCCTGAAAAATTAAATCATCCTTGGAGTTACATTCATTTTAACCACATTTATATTAAGGGAATTCAACACCATCTTCCTAAATCTTCTTCCAACTACATCAAAACATCGGAGAAGTTCAAATTTAGTACCTGAAAAGAGCTCCTGAAAGTTTTTATGTGAGCAAAATAATGTGTTTTCTATGTTGTTGTTGTGAGCCAAAAGCATCAGATCTGATTTTCAGACTATCCAGACAGACAATCCAAAATCATCAATATGTAATTTTTTAATTTTACTTTCCAGTTGGAAAAAGTAACTTTTTTCATACTGGGCTTCCAAGATATTTTCAGAATTTCTAACTTTGCATATGATTTTTTCGGAGTACAAGACGCACCAAGTTTTAAAGAAGGAACTTTTAAAAAAAAGTTTTTGCACTTTGCAGACCTCTCAAAAACGGCCTGTTTTTTACAAAAATGGGCCTGTTTTTTAATCACAAAAAGAGCATGCATAGCCTTTAGGAGGCTTGTAGAGTGCTCCTGGTGGCTGGGGGGGGGGGGGAAACGAGCAAAAAAGTCCTATTTTCTGCTAAATTTTGCCCTCCCCAGTCCCCGGGAGCACTCTAGAAGCCTCCTAAAGGCTATGCATGGCCATTTTGCAAAGGGGCGGGATTTCAGGAGGCCAAAAATGCTGTATTCAATGTGTAAGACACACCCAGATTTTCACCCTCTTTTTTTGAGGGAAAAAGGTGCATCTTATACTCTGAAAAATATGGGTATGTAGCCAAATGAAAAAGAAAAGAACAAAGATTTCCTTGGTGTATTACCTCAAAAATGATTTGAATCAAGAAACAACACCATTAATAATTATCAATGATTTAAGTAAATCTAATCCTGGGGTAGAATTGGTAAAGCCAACTTTTATTAAAGAATCTCATATTCTATTTATGAATATCGTTATTCTGTTTAGAATCATATTCAATAATTGTTGATTAATGAGTCTGGAATTTGTACAACATTCCCATTTATATCCTAAACACCATAGTTAGTAAAATATTACTTGATTAACTTGTTAGAAACCAGTAATTAAGAAAAATCTCAGATTAGATATTTCTCCCTTTTCCCAATTTCCTTGCTGTTTTCTATGCAATGAAATTCTGTTTTAGAAGTATAAAGCAAGTTAAATTTATATTTAATACAGCAAAAATCCATGTCAGTCTTGCAATGAATGGAATGCATTAGTGATCATAATTCTTTGAAGTTCTGCTCTAACAGTTGATTCTTTTATATGAAATGTACATTCATTTCACATAAAAGAAGCTTTTATATAAATATAAAACCCTTACTTAGCCGTTTATACAATTGCTGTTATATTTATATTATTTCTATTAAATATAAACCCTTATAAACCCTGAGGATGGTGAGTGAGACCTCACCGAAACGTTGCCAAGACAATCTCAATCTTACATGGGAAAAGACCCGAATTCAACAAGAACAGCATACCTACACCCATGAAAATCTACGAAAACTGTGTGTGTGTGTGTGTGTGTGTGTGTGTGTGTGTGAAAATATTTATATCAAATATAAATACTTATAAAATATATACTTAGCAGTTACCCAAAGATGCTAAAGACTACTTAAAGAATGTACAGTATGTAATTTTCATTCAAAATTTTCAAGAGTGTGATCTGAAATTATAGTACAATCTATAGTTTGCTTTAACTTTAGCCATCAAGGAATGGGCAGTCATAAAATAATGTAGTCAAAAGCATTTCTGTGTGCATAGATATCTATAGGATGGGACATAAATGACAAAATGTATATTGTAACGTCACTATGCATCTTAATTGTTACATAGTGGAATGCAATATTGCAATGAAAGTAGGAAAGAATAGAGCTTGCGTTATGCTATCACGATGCACAATTTGTCATTTTCGTAAAAATGTACTCCCATGCTTATGTATAGAGAATATATAAGCATGTTCTTTCTGTAAAGGTTTAATATAATGTAAAATATCAACTAAATTAAATTCAGGCAATCTAATCTAGATACGTATTAGATAGTTGACAATATAATATTGGTGACAGAGTGTTATGATCCAAGAAGGCCTCAAATTTAATTCACATTACCTTCAACTAGTATACGCTTCACTGACTTAATGTACATGTGTTGAGAAAATTATGTACTTGTTTTGTATAGCCTATGTTTGGAGCATGTAAATGTAAGAGTGATTAATGCAGATGACCCAGTCTGACAATGGCTGTAATAAATGATATTCTCCACCTAATATTTCCTCTTCAGCAATCAACTTGGAAAGTCTGCTAAGTAAGAAAGCAGCATTCTAAATTTGTACCATTAGAGTTGCCACTAAGACAAACTTCTTCCACTGAAGCTTTTTGTAAGAGCTGCTTATTCTGAGGAAGAATATACAGTAGGCAGTCCTAGACTTAAAACAATTTGTTTAGCAATTGTTCAAAGCTACTACTCCATTGGGAAAAAAAATGACGTATGACACAGTGGTGGGATTCAAATAATTTAACAACCGGTTCTCTGCCCTAATGACCAGCTGGGTAAGTGGGGCTCGGTGGTCATGTGACTGGGTGGGCGTGGCCAACTCAACGTCACTCACGTCGATGGGCGCTTCGTCTTAGCTGTTAGAATGTAATAAGGGTTAACCGGAGAGGCAGTTTCTGTAAGCAAGGCAATAAAAATTAGTCTAGAAACAACACCAGAATGGTTCCTTCCTACCTTCCTTACAGGATTAGCCTTGTAAAGTGGGAAAAAACAAAATAAAATTTCTTCCAACAAACCGGTTCTCCGAACTGCTTAGAAAGTTAACAACCGGTTCTCCCGAATAGGTGCGAACCGGCTGAATCCCACCACTGGTATGACAGTTTCTCACACTTACGATGTTGCAGCATCCCCATGGCCATGTGATCGAAATTCAAGCACTTGGCAATTGACTCCTGTTTATCACGGTTACAGTGTCCTGAGGTTATATGATCACCTTTCGTGAACTTCTGCACAAGCAGAGTCATTGAGCAAGGGTGATTTAGTTAACAACCATGTTACTAGAATTAGAATCAAAATAGAGCTGGAAGGGACCTTGGAGGTCTTATAGTCCAACCCCCTGCTCAAGTAGGAGACCCTATACCATTTCAGACAGGTGGCCAGTCTTTTCTTAAAAACCTCCAATGATGAAGCACCTACAACTTCTGAAGGCAAGCTATCCCACGGGTTAATTGTTCTCACTGTTAGGAAGTTTCTCTTTAATTCCAGGTTGCTCCTCTCCTTGATTAGTTTCCATGCATTGTTTCTTGTCTTGTCTTCCGGTGCTTTGGAGAATAATTGGACTTCTTCTTCTTTGTGACAGCACCTCAAATAGTGGAATATTGATATCATGTCACCCCCTAGTCCTTCTTTTCTCTGGACAGGCCACATCCAATTCCTACAACCGTTCTTCCTATGTTTTTGTCTCTAGGTCTTTAATCATCTTAGTTGCTCTTTGCACTTTTTCCAGAGTCTCAACATCTTTTTTGTAATGTGGTGACTAAAACTAGATGCAGTGTTCCAGGTGTGGTCTTACTAAGGTTTTATAAAGGAGTACTAATACCTCATGTGATTTCAACTCTATACCTCTGTTTATACAACCAGGGGGACATTAGCTTTTTTGGCTGCTGCTGTACACTGCTGGCTCATATTTAAGGAATCATCCAGTAGTACTCTAAGCAGTGGTGGGTTGCTCATCCCGTTCCAACCGGTACTGGTTGGAACAGAGCCGGCAGCGTCCTCGTGCACGGGCGCAGTTCACGCGCGCAGTTCACGCGCGCAGTTCACGCGCGCAGTTCACGCGTGCAGTTCACGCGCGCAGTTCACGCGCGCAGTTCACGCATGCGTCTTAGTGCCCGCGCGATGCTCCAGCTGCTCGCGGAGAATCACGCAGGCACTGTATGTGCCATGCACCTGCGTGGAAGCGCAGAAGCCTTCAAAGATCGGTAAGAAGTGCGGGCAGGCAGGTGGGCCCTTCGGCATTCCCAGAAGTTACTTACTTCCAGGTTCACCGACCAACCGATTCGCGCGGACCGCCGCGGACCGGTTGAAACCCACCCCTGACTTCAAGTAACTCTTACAGTTTCTGTTTTTGAATCAGGTTTCACTTAATCTGTACTTGTACCTTTGGTTTCTTCTGCCCAAGTGTAAAACCTTGATTTTCTCCACATTTCATGTTGTTTGATAGAGCCTATTGTTCAAGTCTATCAAGATCTTTTTGAATCCTGAAGTTGTCTTCTGAGGTGTTGGCTATTCCTGCCAGCTTAGTGTCATCTGAAAACTTGATGGTTCCCTTTTTATTCCCTCATCTAAATCATTTATGAAGATACTGAAGAATATCTAAGGGCCTAAGACAGAACCTTTTGTTACCCCACTGCTTACTTCCCTTCATGTAGATGTAATACCATTAAGGATTACTCACTGAATACAATTTGTCGGCTAGTTACAAATCCATCTGGTGGTGATGCTGTCTATCCCACATTTTTCTAGTTTACCAAGAAGTAGGCTGTGATCTACTTTGTTGAATGCCTTACTGAAGTCTAGAGTATATTCTGTGCACAGCATTTTGCTGGTCTACTAATTTAGTCACTTTGTCAAAGAATGAAATAAGATTGATTGGCATGATCAATCAAGATCATGCCAAATTAATCTTATTTCATTAACAAACCCATGCTGGCTTCTAGTTTATTTGTTTCTAGATATTCCCAGATCTGTTCTTTGATTATCCCCTCCCCCACATCTTCCCAGATATTGGTGTTAGGCTGATTGGTCTGTAGTTTCCTGGGTCTAGGTTTAGCTTTACTAACTTAACAACTGCAGTGATTCACTTAACAAGTGCTAAGTAAAAGCAAGAAAGATAATAAAATGGGCAAAATTCACTTAACAAATGTCTTAGCACTTAGCAACAGAAATATTGGGCTAATTGTGGTGGTAAGTTGATGATTGGTCTCTTGCAATAAATAAATATTATATTTATACTTGTTTATGTTTGACAAGAGATCTCCTTAACTAAGACCTGCTTCTGTTTGAAAAGAGAACTCCGATCCTTTAATGTTCCATGCTACAAAATATGTTCCTGGTTTCATATAATTAACTTTAAAAAATAGCAGGCAGAGAACAAAAGCCTGTATCCATCCATCCCATATGTGAATTGCATTCCAAACACAGACGCAATTTAATAACTTTCCAGAGAACCTGGTTTTACACATATCTTCTGCATACAGCATGAAATAAATGAGTTCAAAGGAGCTTTCATGCCCTTCAACTTTCCCAAATCACCTGAGGATTTCAGCTGATAATCCCAGGTGAACATCTGCCCTTCGGAAATGTTTATCCATGCACAGTAGGGGGATACGTGCCTGTCCTGGTGAGTATGAATGAAACGAATTTCATGCACTGCTGTATCTCTTTAACAAGCAGGCGGAGAGCTAAAGGCTTAAAGAGCAGGTTTCCAAAAGCTGCTTAAATTGACGCAATTTGCTTCTGAGTCAGGGGGCATTAACTTCTGAGTAAAAAGGATAAAAGTCAACAGGAAGAAAAAACGACAAGGGCCTATATTTCCTACCACCTCTTTCTGCTGAAACTCTAAAGAGCTGGATATTTTCTTCCATCTCAGGAGCAAAGTTAGGAGACTGGAATGAGCCCCTTTTGGCACCAGTTTGTCCCCATCCCACCCCATCAACACCCCAGCTGGTCCTTCTGAAGGGGAAACAGCTTTGTCTTGACACCTGCTGGCTGTCAAGCAGGGACGTGCAGTCAGTAGAGGCAAGGGAGGCGGGGCCTCACCACTCTCCTCAGGGAAAGGAAAGGATTTTAAATAATTTTCTTAAATTAATTAAAGCCAGGGTAGTTGCTACCAGATTTCAAGTCACAGTGGCTTGGTGTCTGCTCTCAGTGTTAACTATAGGAGGAGGCCAGAGAACTCTGGGCCTCTTTTGCATAAGGATTTTTTCGCCTTTTAAGAGTTAAGCAAGGGTTAACAAGGGAAGAATTTCTTATTCAAATGAGGCACGTATTCTCTTGCCTCCTGTAGAGGGCATTTTTAGAGGCTTTTTCGAGTTTTCTAGGAGCGACTAGCTCAGTCTGACTTCAGAGCTTAAGGGTAGGACAGGGAGAAGCAGAGTTGAAATAGTCTCTGAAACAGCTGGAAAAGGTCCGTGTCAGGGGAGGGGGGAGGAATTAGAAAAGTTTGATTGGAAGGCAGCAGGGGAAGGGGAGGGGGTATGGCAGAGGAGCTGCTTTCAAGCCTTTGGAAAATATATCCAATCCAACGTCTGTGTTTGAGAGTGCGTGAGTGAATGAGAGAAGGATCGAAGTTCTCTGTCTGCGTATGTCTGTTTGAGAGAGGGGGAGGGAAGGAGAGAGGGAGGAAGGAGGGGGAGGGAGAAGAAAAAGAATGGGAAAACTTATTTTGCAAGGGGGAAAAATGCTGTCGCTTTAAATCGGAACTTAGCATGCCTGGCTGTGGAATTCTGGGAGTTGAAGTCCACAAGTCTAAAAACAGCCTCACCGGGGCTAAAGCTGACCGCACATCACTGATGTCAAGGTGGCTATCTTGTGATCTGTCAGGATGACCAGGGCGTTGTCTGCGACTTGGATTTTTCTGTGGCTTTAAAACTCTCAGCCTGGCTGAGAGAAAAGCAGAACTGCACAAGTCACTCAAAACTTTGTTGATGCGGGAAGCAGAAAGCCCTGGTGACTTGTTGAAAGTGTCAGGCCTGCAGTTTTCCTTTGGATCTTTGGCCTGCCACACTTTCTATTATTCTACTCTGCCTTTTTCTATTGTGGGAAAATGGAAGGGGGGGATTGTACGGAGTTACTTAATGTGTAGCCAAAACAAAATTCCTTCTAGAAAGCCAAGGGCATGCTTTGACTCTGCACCTCTGCACCTGAGGTTGGACCATGTGCTGGATTTATGGGTGTGGGGGCAAGATCTTGAACTTTCAACTAGGTGGGGAAAACCTGGAAGCTTTCAGCCGAGGTGGCGCAGTGGTTAAATGCAGCACTGCAGGGTACTTCAGCTGACTGCAGTTCTGCAGTTCGGCTGTTCAAATCTCACCGGCTCAGGGTTGACTCAGCCTTCCATCCTTCCAAGGTGGGTAAAATGAGGACCCGGATTGTTGTTGGGGGCAATATGCTGACTCTGTAAACCGCTTAGAGAGGGCTGAAAGCCCTATGAAGCGGTATATAAGTCTAACTGCTATTGCTATTGCTATTCAGTTTCGGGTTTCCCCAGATGTGTCAACATGGCTCTCTTAATAAATTGGAACTTTGAGCAATACTTTGCCTTGGACTCTGATTTATTTTTCGATGCTATTTGGAACCCTGACAGGGAGTCCTTTTGCAAGTAATGGTCTGTTGTACTAAGCTAAGCTAACAGTACTACTGTCAACTTTCCCTTACTCTTCTATATATTGGCAGTTAAGGGATACCAAACATTTCCTAGTAGAAAATCAGGGCAAAACAACCTGCCTCTAACCAGTGGTGTATTAACCATTAAGCAGACTAAGCACGTGCTTAGGACACCAGGCCCAAAGGGGGCACCAGAAAATTCATAAAGAAAGAAAAACAATGAAGATTTGTACAGTATGTACAAAGGAGGAGGGGCATCAAGATTTGTCAGTGCTTAGGGCACCAGTGAGTCTTAATCCACCACTGCCTCTAACAAATATGAGTTCTACCTCCTGGGTTTTGTCTACAAATTGATAACTGTACTGGGCACATCTGAGGGAGAAGCAAAACATATTTCAGTGACCTATGGTAGTACTTGCAGTATATATTCCAATGTATGCAAAGCATTAGATGAACATCTAGGAGTCATAATGGATCCCGAAATATAACTAGCAAGTTGGTCTTGAGTTATAACCTTTGATTTCCTTTGTAATTTTTTGGATTATTTGTGGTAGTAAAGTGGTCAGCAACTCTCGTTATTGGCCATATCCCGTGATAATATCAGTGAACAAGAAACCTCTTTCTTATTAAAAATAAAAATGTATATGAAAAATACATTATACATTTACTTTCCAAAATATTTAGCTTTACAGTTGTTCAAAGGCATAGATTCTGTTTGATAGAATAGTGTTTGAACTAAAAGGCTCCTGATTAATCTTAGCTTCACCATAAGCCGGGCGGGCAGATATGAAATGTACTGTCCTCAAGTAAAACATCACTCTCAAACCTTGGATCATATCCTGCTTCTTCTTCCCATGCTTTGTGAGCCAAAAAGTAATACCAGGTCCAACTTAAAATTTGAGGCATTTCCTTACTGAGTTGAATGGGAACAGATCTCTAGTTTCAAGATAAAAATTTCATAATTGGGGGCCTTTCAGCATTCAGGTGCAGCACCCTACACCCAATTTAAAGTCTCTTTAAATTGGGCGTAGGGTGTTGCATCTGAATGCTGAAATTTGTCTGAAGAAACCCTTTTATTGGAAGCTAAAAAGTCTTGAATTCTACCCTTAATGTATGTGTGTGCCCGTGCATATATAGAGAAAAATTGCTTATCTAGCAGATCATTAACATTCGTTTTTTTCAGTCATTTTAGCCACTGACTGCACTAAAAGTTAATTTTTTTATTTCAAAAGGGATTGACAGGACCTGATGGATCACCAGGTCCAGCCGGTTCAAAAGGACAAAAGGTAAGATTAAATTCTTTCATTAATCAATCTCCAGACTCTCTTATTTAAGATAGGATTGGAGGTGCTTGCCAGTTGCTGAATAATAATAATAATAACAACAACAACAACAACACACCTGACATAACAATAGTTGAAAATAAAAAAGGATGGTTCATTGACATTGCAATACCTGTAGATGCACGAATTGAAGATAAACAGCAAGAAAAAAATCACAAAGTACCAGGACTTGCAAATTGAAGTTGAGCCACTGTGGAAAAAGAAATCGTGTGTTGTCCCGATTGTAATTGGAGCCCTTGGAGCAATACTTAAAGAGCTACCTCTCTATTTGGAAATTCTAAATTTATCAGACTTGAACATTCTGATTCTACAAAAAAACACCCTACTTGGAACAGCTTATATCCTCCGACGTTACCTTAACAGTTCCTAGGTCCTTGATTAGGATTCGAGCTGTTCAGCTACCAACCAGCCCCAAAGGCTGTGAATCTCACCAAAGATTAACCACATAATAATAATGGCACTTGGCACCAAGGCCCAGAATTTTACAAGATACATCAACAAATTGCAGCTTCCTGCAATAACACCAGCAGAACTGCAAAAAACTGCGCTACTCGGAACATCTTATATTTTAAGAAGGTACTTGGTTGATACCTAGGACGCTGGCAGCAAACTGTATCAACCATTAGCACCAGTCACTGGTATTTGTAATGCATTTTTGAATGTTCAGTTGGCTGAGTTTCATGTTTAATGAATAAAGTATATAATAACAACACCAACAAGAACAACAACAACATTTTCAATAGGTGGATAAAAATGCCAAATCCAGTCTAAAGATCTGGCTGACTGTATGATGAACCATAATAATAACTCACATTTTTGTATATATTTCAAGGTGGCAAACATATCTAATTCTCCTGTCTTCTATTTTCCCCAAAGCCCTGTGAAGTTAGAGAGGTATATAAGTCTAACTGCTATTGCTATTGCTAAGTAACTTGGGCTGAGAGAGATAACTGTTGTTCACCTGGGTTTTCATGCCTAAAACAAGTCTAGAACTCACATCTCCTCAATTCCTGGACTCTGCCTTGTCTCTAAACAAAATGTAACACAAACCAAAAAGAACTTGTATAAATGTTTTAAATATTTGAAATGTTGTAACATTTATGATTTTTAGGGTGAAGTGGGCTTGCCTGGAGGCCGTGGACTTCCTGTAAGTCACTGATTTTTATATGGTATCATTTTGGTATTATGAAATATATTTGCTTAACTATTCTGCAAAAATCAAATCAATTTAAAAAAAACTCTTTAAACCTGGAGGAAGTTTCTGGTCATCTATAGAAGAGCTCAAAAAGTACTCTCCTGTTTTGAAATTGGTTGGGGATATTAGTCTTTGTGGCCTTCATATTACTTAACACTAGAAAATAGCTTTGAGTTGATAATAGAATTCAAATTCCATCAGGAAGCTCTTTTTATTTGTGAATAAGATTTGATAATAGAGTCTCTTCAGTTGAAAGTGCTGAAATTTGAAGCAGGAATTTTTTAAAACCCTCCTCCCTCCCTTTCAACAAAGGGATTTTACCTTGTTTATAAAATCAGAGGAATTGTAAAGCAAGCACTAATTGGAAATATATTTAAAATGCATTCAAAGAGCTCTAGAATAGGATTCTGGGTTAAATAGATGCATCTTAAATTGCCTCTGAAAAATACTCAAATGTTGGAGAACTACAAAGGAAAAAAAGCTTTGTTAGAATGAGTGGGGTAGGGGGAGGATTACCCTCCAATAAAATTATTCTTCATGTGGGATTTTTGTTAAAATAATAACAAGTGCTTCTACCTGCAGGGGCATCCTGTGCTGGTGTGTGTGTGTGTGTGTGTGTGTGTGTGTTAGAGAGAGAGAGATCTCAAGATGGTGGCTGCAATTATGCAATTGAATCCTTGTCTTTTAAATAGGCATGTGATGTGTGTAGAAAAAGGTCAGGATTGATGATATAGATATTTTGACATTTTACATCCTACCTGCAGACATATACCTACCTACCAGCTTTCTCATGGCAACCATTTGCATTTAAGAATATAGTTATGTGTTGTGGCCCAGCAGGTGCCGTTGGAGCTGTCACCAGACTCCGACAGCGAGAGGCCCTCTGAGTCGGCTCTGGAGAGTGTGGAGGACCCTGGACAGGGTTCCAACTCCGAGCAGGGCGCAGAGAGGCTGGTTGGCTACTAGGAGGCACCTGAGCCTTGGACCAGTGGGGAGGAGGCAAGGGAGAGTGAGCCGGAGTCCAGTAGTGAGTTGTTCTTGGATGCATGCCATCGAAGAGCTACCAAGAATCAGGAACAATTACGCAATTACAGGAGGTGATTGTACTCAGCTGGTGGTCATTAGGCTCCTCTCCAGACTATAAAAAGCTACTTGTGCACACGGCCCTCTTTGCAGAAGTCAACGTAGGATTGAATGTCGGAGGTCAGTACTAGGAGCTTGGCAGGCTGGATTGCTGCCAAGCCTTATCTGTGTTTATTTCTGCCTGAGTTTGTCTGAGTTGCCGCCAAGGTCCTTATCTGTTTGTTTTGCTTGGCTTTCAGCCACCGAGGTGTTGGTGTCTTGCTATTAAAGGACATTCAAGTTAAGCTTGTCTCGGCATTCATTATTGGACGGAGGAGGGGGTCAGAACAGTTATGCATTTGTCATCTTTAACTTTCTTCTCAGATGACACTGCAAAGTCCACATTTCCTCATGTTCTGTGATCTATTTACCATATTATCATAGCCATTTAAGTTACAGGTGCCAGTAAAACAAAGCAGTAAAGATGAAATGTTTCATGGAGATAAATGAAAGATGTAAAGAGGGTAGAAAGACCAACATCACCTAATAAATGCTGGGGGAATTAATTGTCAATTTGGTGTGAGGTGTGATCAGTATGCTGGAGATATACAGTTGAACATCACTACCTTACTCCAGGTCAGAATGCTATTGTCATTTCACAACCTCATTCTCTTAGGAGAGAAATACAGGAACACCAATAGAAATATCTTCTAATTCATTGTTGACAGTAATTAAAAACCTCTTCCCATGCCGTAATTTCTTTATTAAAATGAAGTTTTGGACCAATCTTTCCCAGAGAAGCTACTGATGGATGGATTTTTTTTCCAGTTTCAACCCTGATGAGCTCTTTCATCAGACTGAACAAATGACTTTTCCTCTCTGCATACAAAGTGACCTGATTCACCTCAACAGGAAGTAGTAGAGCAGAGAGGCGAACCTTGTAGACTTGGTTTGTCAAAAAAATCAGAAAACGCATAATTTGACTCTTCTGGCATGCTACACAAATAATTTTCTCTCCCCACCTAATCTAGGCCTCCCTGAAGAGTGACACCTGGCAGCAGTGATTAGTCTGGGCCTCAAATAAAGGCCCAGGCCTTGACTTCAGCCTTAGCACCACTCAAAAAAGCTGCCTTGTGCATGTGAGCCTTGGGGAATGCTGTGATTGTCCCATGGCCCAGTGCTCCCCAGAATTTGCCATGTTCCACTTATTTCAGTAAATGTCTTTCTGTTGATGGGTCATTGTGGCCACCCAAAGCTGTTCTGGGTCCCACAAAGCCTTTGTTCTTGAAGAAACTTGAAGAAATGTTCTTCCATGGCCTCTCTGCAGTCTCCCAAAATTGCAAAAAGACACAGTTCTTTCATGTTTTTGGAGCCTCTGGAGGCTATGTAAAAGCTCCATTCTGCATAAAAGCTTCATTTAGGAGTCCTAAATTGCATGAGGACGGGCTGTACTTTTGAGAATAGTTGCTGGGTGTTGGTGAATAGAATATCGAATCATAAAGCTGGAAGGGAGATCTTCTAGTCTGGCCCCCAGCTCAAGGCAGAAGTCCTTATACCATTCTGGTTAAATAGTTGTGCAGTCTATTTTTGAAAATCTCTAGTGATGAAACACCCCCAAGTCTGAGAGAAAAGCTATTCCATTGATTAATCGTTCTTAGTGTTAGGAAATTCCACCTTAGTTCTAGAATGGATCTCTCTTTAACAAGTTTCCACCCATTGGCAATTGTCCTGCCCCCAGGTGCTTTAAAAAAAATAAGTTAACCCCCCCTCTTCTCTGAATGCTGACATGCGAATGTTGGCATGTCACCTAAAACATTTTTGCATGCCATTTTTGACATGTGTCATAGGTTCACCATCACTGCTTCCAATCCTCACCTTCACAGATGATTCAGAAGGGTATTATGGTTAATATTTATGAGAATAAATATGAGTGCAAATGAACTGATTATTGGTATAGGATGCTGCTATGGACATGGCAATGTTTATGGGGTTCAGGCTGTAGAGCCATTAGGGCTGAAAAGGAAAAGAATACATCCGTCAGTAGCTCCTTTGGTTGAAAGCTTCACTTCAGTAAAAAAATAAAATAAAAACAGAAGCATGGAAAATGTTCTAAGTATTTCAAACAAAGAATTTAGAGATCTTTCAAATTGATTGTGAAATCATCATTGTGTTCAGTGCTTGGCCTCATTCTATCTTCTTGTAAGCTTTGGATAGTGGAGTTCTTGTCTAGCCTCCTTCCTTTGGGTAAAGAAAACAGATTTTTGCCTCTTGAAAATAAATGTTGAAACAATCCAGAATAAGCTTCTGTAGAAAAATGTGGTCATTTCTAGGATAGTGTGGCAATAACTGTGAAACTTGCATTTTAAACTGTGAAGTTGTACTTTTAAGCGCAGATTAATCAAGCAAGAAAACGGCTTTGTCTGTTCTGAATTATCACATTCAACATCTGTCTCAAAGATAATTAAAACTGCATTGAAATCCTTTGTTAACTCAACAAATTGGAGAGATGAAAACAATATTTTCTGTTCCCAGTTAAAAATGTCGATGTTTGTTTTTCCATTCTGAATAATATCTACAGTTGGTTTGAGTTGAAAACTAAATATATAAAAATAATGAGAAAACTTTGTTTTTTTCTATTTTAGGGAAAGGGAATTCCTGGACCTCCTGTGAGTAGGGTTTTCTTTTTTTTTGTTTTGCACTTTGAAACAGTCTGCACATACCAGTGGTGGGTTTCAAAAATTGTTCGAACCTACTCTGTGGGTGTGGCCTCCTTTGTGAGAGTGGCTTGCTGCCCATGTGACTGGATATGAAGATGCTGACGACACTTGTCAGAACCACCTTAAATTACCTCACACACAGCACTGGCATGCATAAGAATATGATGTAAACTTGTTTTTTAAAAGTCATCTTTGGTTTGCGTTAAAACAACTTCAACTCACGCAATGTTCTGATTTCAGCACAGTAGTCATCCTTACCTTTCACAGAGGCACTGAGTTTTATAAATAGGAGCATGATAGTGTAGAATAATCATATCCAAGGACCAATGGTGGGTTTCAAAAATTTTTGGAACCCCTTCTGTAGGTGTGGCCTGCTTTCCGGGTCCACTGGTGGAACCTCTTCTAACCGGTTCGGTAGATTTGACGAACCGGTTCTACCGAATAGGTGCGAACTGGTTGGAACCCACCTCTGGCACATACCCAGTAACCATCTCAACAAGCCCCCACAGTTTTCTTGGCAACATTTTCAGAAGTGGTTTTCCATGGCTTCCTTGTTAGGGTTGAGAAAAAGTGACAAAGATCAAAGTCATTCAGTAGGACTAAAATTATGGTCTTTCAGTTTATAATCTAGTGCCTTTTACCACTCCTGCATACCCAAAGCAACTCTCAAACAGAACATAATCAACCATGCACAATTAACTGTCTATTAAACTCTTCTGTTTAAGAAAAACCCAGGCATTCCTTGGACTGGGCTGGCTTTCAAAGTAGGGGTGGTTAGCCCTTGGATATTTCCAGCACTGTTTTTATGGTCCAAGTTTTTTGCATGTTTGAGGAGGGTACTTTTAAAGAGATGATGTAGGGTGTAACTCTTGCCAAAGTTTAAGACACCGATTTCACGCGTTAAAAATGCAATACTCCCAAATGTTGGATAGGATTTTATTTTCCTATTTGGCACATTTGGAGTGCAGACGAGGAAGCTTGAACTAAGAGAGAAGTCAGATATTTTGTCTCTTTAAGATTCTTACTATGCACGTCCTTCCAAGGTGATATCTTTTGCTGCTCTTGAAAGATTTTAAAAAAATAGTAATAATAATACAGCACAGACCCTGGTTACAAGAAAGTTGCCAATCCCTGTTATGAGAAGTTTAATTAGTTTCTGTCTTTTTTTCAATACAGGGTCCTCCTGGTATAGGAGGACTTCCAGGAGAGGTGGGAAGAGTTGGGCCACCTGTGAGTATTTTGTTTCATATTCCATTAAATCATTGATTAATATTTGCCTGCTTGTTAAACCTTGTACCATGCTTTTACGAAAGACATCCCTCAGGAATGACTGATACATTGATTACACTTGAACACACTAAAATGAACCTATCCTTTAGGTCTATCTTTGAAGGATTGTTGCAATTATAAATATGCACCCATTTCCCCCTGAAAATAAGCCTGGGTCTTATATTAATTTTTTGCTATAAAAGATGAATTAAGGTTTATTTTCCAATTGGGTCTTATTTTCAGGGGAACGCAATACGAAATACACCTGTCTGGCTGATGATCTTAACTGGGGCTTATTTTGGGATAGGGCTTATATTATGGGCATCCTGAAAAAAACATGCAAGGGCTTATTTTCCAGGTGGGTCTTATTTGGGGGGAAAGACATTACTAGCCATTCCAAACTTGATAATTTTTAGGTGTTTAGTTGTAGCCAGAATGTCCAAGCACAGATTGTGGAAATCTGTTGTTGATATGAATCACTGCAATAGGATGTCACTAATATTATTACTATGCCTAAGGGAAGATTCACATTTCATCTTTAGTCCATTGCCTATTGCCCTCTGTGAAATAAATAGACTTTTGGTTTAAGCCTACATATCTCTTACGTTTGCTATATTCTACTTAATTACATAAAAAGCTCTTCTTAATTCCTGTAAGTAGCATTTATTGGAACTCAACTGAGTAGATTAGATTAGATTGGTTAACATTCTCTCATGTGGTGAAGTCTCATCTGGGAATATTACTTTACAATTACTGTACAAGTAGCCATTCCTGTGACTGCTTATACGGATAATAAAGGTTTTGCAGCTCATTCCAACTGATGCAGATTAAAAAGTGAATCCAATTAAGTTCAGCTTTTCCTCCCAAATAACTGCGAATGAAAATGATGTGTGATATTTACTTGCTGGGGATTATAATAAATGAAGTCTTTCAAAACTCCACAAATTAATCTGCCCATTCTGAAACACCCCTTTATTGGGAACTATTGATTCTGCTAACTTTATCTATGCACTTCCATAATTAAAGGTGTGCATTTTAAGAGATGTCACATAGGAACCCATTTGTAAGTAATCAGCTTCCTACATCAGTCGAGAGGTAAAAGTAATGAAAGGCATGAATGGTTTTAATCTCCTTTGCTCTTCTTAATTACACTACTTTTCTTATTCTGAGCCAGAATTTTGCTCTACCCTAGAACATTGCTTAATGTAACCAATGTAGAGTTTGTTTGGTTTTTATTATCCTTTCTTCTAAGAGACTTGGATATATAGTTTATTTTTGTGCTGTTGTGACACTGTTTAGGGTGATCCTGGAAGGAGAGGCCCCTCAGGAGTGCCAGGACCTCCAGGACCAAGGGTAAGTTTCCTGCACCTTTTAATACAATGTGTATGGTATTGTAGGGAAAGGAGTAGCAGAACCTGGAGCCAGAGTTAGAAGAGGCACGAACTTAGAATTTCTGTGTAGCCATAAGTGAACTAAGTCCAACCCCTTTTTGACTTCTGTTACCTTTATCTAGCACCAAAATTGTGCTACCCCCATTAGTTGAGGATATTCCTGTGGATAGGCATAAGCAGCCATAAATCAGTTCAATTGCACCTTCATGTGTGGATTTGATCTTTTGAGCCTGGCAGATATTCTCAAAGAGGAAATTTGAAATATTTCAGACTCTTAGAATCTCTTAGTTAAAAATAAAATTCCAGGAACCTCTTAAGAGGCAAAGCATTGAGTTGTCATGACCACAAAGACTCTCGGAAAGGGGTTGACTTCTGAATGGCAGTTAACAAGCCCCATTCTTCCTTCCGTTCTTTAATTGCTATAGACATCTTGTCCATGCTATTTTCCCTCTCTTAGTCTCTCATGAAACTCCATTAAATTTTTGCATAACTCCGGTGCCCGACAACTGGAGAAATCCTACTCTAGTCAACATGTGGGCTGTACAAGTTTTGCATAGCATGTCAAGTGGGCCCTTTGCATCCTATTTTAGATACATGTTGCTGCGGCTTATTTTCAAAGGGTGCCAATTGATCCAATTGAGTACTAATTAACCTCTGAGTAAAAGGGCAAATATATGAAGGCTGCCCATGTTCATAGTTGATCCCATTTATTGAATGAAGACAAAAATTGAGGAATCTGCTTCTTCTACATGGCATATATAGCAATAGCAATAGCAGTTAGATTTATATACCGCTTCATAGGGCTTTCAGCCCTCTCTAAGCGGTTTTACAGAGTCAGCATATCGCCCCCACAGTCTGGGTCCTCATTTCACCCACCTCGGAAGGATGGAAGGCTGAGTCAACCTTGAGCCGGTGAGATTAGAACCGCTGAACTGCAGATAACAGTCAGCTGAAGTGGCCTGCAGTACTGCACCCTAACCACTGCACCACCTCGGCTCTATGTACAAATTCACAGTATGAATGGGGAACGCAATAATGAACTGAAAAGATTTCAAAGACACATTCCAATTATATAGGGAAAGAGGTCCCGTGTTTTTGAATATTGGTTCTGTCTGTGAGTTTAAATAGGTCCTCTGTTGGTGGGGGAAGATAACTCTTGACCTTGTGAAAATCTCCTTTACTGCGTTTGTGGATCTATACTACCAGCCTTATTAATTCAAGTTCAACTCGATGCTTAGCAATATTCATTGCTATCCTAATTTTAAACTTTGCTAATCTACTTCAGGGAACAGTTGGCCATCATGGTGGAGAGCCACTGGTAAGATATTTATCCTCCTTTTTATGGATGAGGCCACCCTCCTGAGCTTCCGGAAAGCCCTTGAGTCCTGGCTGTATTTCCAGGTCTGGAGTTAATACGTGGTTGTAATTTATATGGGTGGGGGCTGTCATATTTATTCTACTGTTTGTGCCAGTGGGCATTTAGTTGTTTTGTGCCGAAAGTATGTTTATGTGGGTCTTCATTGTTTTACTGGAGGTAGTAGAATTGTCTCTATGTGACTTTTGTAAACTGCCCAGGGTCTTATAAAGTGGACAGTCATACTAATTAAATTATAGTAAATTAGTGAACAGATTTTCTCTAATCAAGAGAAAATATTCTTATTAACTTAATTCATTGTTTCATTTTTAGTGTCCAAATGCCTGCACATCTGGTCATCCTGGATTTGCTGGAATGATGGGCATGAAGGTAGGAGAAGGGATGGGTGTGATACGTTCTGGGTATGACGGGATATTGATTGGATGTTGATAAGTTTCAAAAGATGTTACAGCAGTACCATAACTGTTCTGACCCCCCTCGTTCCACACCATAGCACACTCCGAGCCAGAAATAAATTACAGCATTTAATTAACAGACAAACAGGTCCTTGGCAGCAACCCAGCACAGACAAGCTTGGACAGCAATAAACAGAGATAAGGCTTGGCAGCAATCCAGCCTGCCAAGCTCACACAAAGTTCTCCGACATTCGATTCTGTGTTGACTTCTGCAAAGAGGGGTGTGTGCACAAGTAGTTTTTTATAGTCTGGAGAGGAGCCTAATGACCATCAGCTGAGTGCAATTACCTCCTGTAATTGCGTAATTGTTCCTGACGCCTAGTAGCTCTTCGATGGCGTGCATCCAGGAGCAACTCACTGCTGGCTTCTGGATCACTCTCCCTTGTCTCCTCCCCACTGGTCCAAGGCTCAGATGCCTCCCGGTGGCCAACCAGCCTCTCTGCACCCTGCTCGGAGTCTGAACCCTGTCCAGGGTCCTCCACATCCTCCAGAACCGACTCATAGGGCCCCTCGCTGTCGGAGTCTGGTGGCAGCTCCAATGGCTCCTGCTGGGCTACAACACATAACAATCTAGAGTTAAGGTTAAACATCACCGGAACATGAAACAAACATTTATTATATGAAAACCATTTAATAATTTAATAAATGCTACTTATGGCAATAGTATTATTAATTAAACTGCTGCAAGAAGTTCGCACAGATTGACTACAAGCACAGCATGACAAAGTAGCAATCATAATGCAACGGAATATCTGCAAGAAATACTATTTGTCTGCAAACCAGAACTAGTGCGATCACAAAATAGATAAACTCATAGAAAATGAAAAAAACTAAAGTGCTTCAAACAAAATACCTGCAACATAATATAGACTTAACAAATGTCAATAAGAAAGGGAAATGGAAGTTGCAGTACCTGGCAACAACAAAATTGAAGAGAAAGGGCTGGAGAAAAATCACAAAATACAAATGCTAGCAAACAGAAATAGAATGACTGTGGCGAAAAGAAAGCAAAGATAGCACCAATAGAAGTAGGTGCCTAGGATACAACGCCAAAACAACTGGAGTCTCACTTGAATACTATTGGCATTGACAAAATCACCATCGGTCAATTGCAAAGGCAGCTTTTACTTGGAACAGCTTACATCCTGCAACAATACCTTTAACACCATCAAACAACATCTGCCGATCTTGGGTCCTTGGGAAGGACTCAATAGGTAGATAAAAATGCCAAATCCAGTCTAAACATCTGGCTGACTGTGTGACCAACAATAATAACAATGGATGGTCCTATTAACTCTTGGGGGTTCATACAGAACACTTTGGAGAACTCTGATTTATTTATTAGACTTATATACCGCTTCATAGGGCTTTCAGCCCTCTCTAAGCAGTTTACAATTTTTTTTAACAAATTGAGTCAGCAACTTGCCCCCACAGTCCGTATCCTCATTTCACCCACCTCGGAAGGATGGAAGGCTGAGTCGACCTTGAGCCGGTGAGATTTGAACCGCTGAACTGCCCATCACAGTCAGCTAAAGTGGCCTGCAGTACTGCACCCTAACCACTGCGCCACCTCGGCTCTTTTCATTGAAATGTGTTAATTTCAACGTCTCCAACCTGATATCCTCCAGCTATATTAGGTCACACTACACATCATTACCAGCTAATATGATCACAGGTTGACTGATTCTTAGAGTTGAGGTCCAAGAATTTTTGGAGGGCATCAGACTAGGATAATAACTGGTTTTGCATAGCTAAAATATCCAAACCTATTATTTTTTAATAAGCAATGTTTCCGGTGGCATATGTAACATCAATGAAAATATATTTGCTTTATATTTTAGGGCCACAAAGGAGCAAAAGGTGAGAGTGGGGAACCAGGAAAGCAAGGCTTTAAGGTAAGAGGAAGTAGAATGTGATTACATGCAAATCAGCTGGAATAGTGATGGTTTATGGAGGAAGAATGTTTAACGTTGCTGTGTATTTAAGAAAGAAATAATAACAATCTTCTTAGAATTAATCTTAGCATGTCTCCACTATTTTCATAGCAGTTAGTTACAGCAGCTAATAATGGCCCTCTGAATCACTAAAAATAATGTGCTTTGTTTTGCTTTTTATGACATGTGAACAAATCTTGTGATTTGTAAACTACAGTTTATGCTTTAGCATACAGTTTGTTCAATCAACCATGGCTGAAAGCAGTAATGATTTAGTGTGATATTGTGTATCCTCAGCTTTTCATCCCCTTTATTGCCTGGTTACACTCTTTCCCTAATAAGTCAGCCCGATTTTAATGTGCGCTGCCTCCACACTTACATATATGGGAAATACATAAATAATACAATAGATAATATCGAGGGAAACAGAGTAAATTATGTATGCTAATTTTTAGAATGTGTTGTTAACTAACTTGTGCCTTGTATATATTTTTAGGGAGAAGAAGGCGAACAAGGACGAATTGGTGACATCGGAGATCAGGGCCTTCCAGTAAAGTTTTTCCTTTTATTTAACTTTTTAGTTGCGTTTCATCATATTGAGATGTAAAAAATCAAGTGAAGCCAATAGTCCTCTATTTCTTATCATTTATAAGTTCCTGATCTGACTGTTTCATGACCGTCTCATGATCAAACTAGTGGGAGTCCTTTTTCTCCTGCGTTCCCTACTAATCGAAACCAGAACTGCCTGCATTTTTCTTCAGCACATTCAGTGTTGAAACCAATTGCTTAATTTGTTACCTGCCTTGAACCAGACTGAAAGGATAACAATAAATAGGTATCCCATTCACAGTAGGAAGGAAACTGACAACTGTGAGAAGCAGCTATGCCTGAGTCACGTCTTCTTCCCATACAGGTAGCCCTCAATTTACAGTCATAACTGAGCTCAAAATTTCCAATGCTAAGCAAGAGAGATATTAAGTGAGTTTTGCCCCATCTTACAGTCTTTCTTGGCACATTTGTACAGTGAATCACAGCAGTTGTTAAGTTAGAAACATGTTCTGACCCCCTCCTCTGTCCAGAAAGGAAAGCCAAGACAAGCTTAACTAGAATGTACTTTTAATAGCAAGAAGCCAAAATCTCGGTGGCTGAAAGCCAAGCAAACAAACATATAAGGACCTTGGCAGCAAGTCCGACAAACCTTGGCAGCAATTCAGACAAACCTTGGCAGCAATCCAGCCTGTCAAGTTAGTTACGTTCTCTTTAATCAATGCGTTGACTTCTGCAAGAGGGGCGTGTCACAAGCAGTCTTTTTTATAGTCTGGAGAGGAGCCTAATGACCACCAGCTGAGTGCAATTACCTCCTGTAATTGCGTAATTGTTCTTGACGCCGAGTAGCTCTTCGATGGCGTGCATCCAGGAACAATTCACTGCTGGTTTCTGGATCACTCTCCCTTGTCTCCAAGGCTCAGGCGCCACCTGGTGACCAACTAGTCTCTCTGTGCCCTGCTCAGAGTCGGAACCTTGTCCAGGGTCCTCCACATCCTCCAGGGCCGACTCATAGGACCCCTCGCTGTTGGAGTCTGGTAGCAGCTCCAACGGCTCCTGCTGGGCCACAACAGTAACATGCTTTTTAAGGGAAGCTGGCTTCTCGATTAGCTTTGCTTGTCAGAAGGTCACAAATGGGGATCACATGCCTCCAGGACACTGCAACCTTCATAAATACATGTAGCGTTGCCAAGCACCCGCATTTTGATCACGTGACCCCCAAGGATGTTGCAATTTTTGTAAATGTGAAAAACTGCATTAGTCACTTTTTTCAGTGCCGTTGTAACTTTGAATGGTCACTAAATGAATGTTTGAAGTCAAGAACTCCTTGTAGTATCAAAGTATGTGTGTTGATGGCTGTTTCTTTAGACTTAACTGCAAGCACTTTCACACCACACCAATCAAGAACAAATCTAAGCAGCTCTCACAATTGATAATAAATTCTGCAATCCATATAATAATAATCGCAATGATCCCACTATCAATAATCTTAAAAAAAATGAAATTAGGCTACCAAACAGCCAAAGAAGCTGAAAAAATTTCACATTTACTATATATGGATGATTTGAAACTCTATGGAAAGTCAGAAATAGAAATCCAATCATTGACAAACACAGTCCGAATATTCAGCACCGATATTTCAATGCAGTTTGGCATGGAAAAATGCGCCACTGTATCCATAAAAAGGGGCAAAATCACTGCATGTGAGGGAATTGAAATGCCCAATGGCCAATTAATTAAATGCAATGAAAATGAAGCCTACAAATACTTAGGCATTCTGCAGTTGGATAACATCAAGCATGGAGAAGTAAAAACTATTGTCAGGCGAGAGTACACCAACAGAGTTAGGAAAATTTTAAAATCTAAATTGAATGGTGGAAATACAATCAAGGCCATAAATACCTGGGCAATACCAGTTATAAGATACACAGCTGGTATAGTTAACTGGACACAAGCTGATTTGGACCTTTTGGACCGAAAAACCAGGAAACTAATGACAATGCACTACAGTTTACATCCACGTGGTGATACTGATAGACTGTACCTGCCCCGAAAATCAGGTGGCAGAGGATTATTACAAGTGAAGCAAACAGTTGAAGAAGAAAAACATGCACTGGCTGATTATTTAAAAGAAAGTCAAGAACATCTATTAATCGAAGTAAAGAACAAAAATCTACTGAAGGCCCAACAGACGAAACAAGAATACAGAAAAGATGTGATAAAATCAAGAATGGAGAGTTGGCAGAACAAAGCACTGCATGGCCAATTTCTGGAAAAAATAAAGGATAAAGTGGACAGTGAACAAACTTGGTTATGGTTAACAACAGGTACATTAAAGAAAGAAACAGAGTCACTAATCCTGGCTGCGCAAGAACAAGCTATCCGCACAAATGCCATTAAGGCCAAAATCGAAAAATCTTCTGATGATGCCAAATGCAGACTTTGCAAAGAAGCTGATGAAACTGTTGATCACATACTCAGCTGCTGTAAAAAAATCACGCAGACTGATTATAAATTGCGGCACAATTCAGTAGCACAAATGATCCATTGGAATTTGTGCAAAAATTATAATATTAAAACAGCAACAAACTGGTGGGAACATCAGCCTGAAAAAGTCACCGAAAATCAGATGGTCAAGATCTTGTGGGATTTCCGTATACAAACCGACAAAATACTCGCGTATAATACACCAGACATCACACTGGTTGAGAAAAATAAGGTCACAATCATAGACATCGCAATACCAGGTGATAGCAGGGTCGCCGAGAAGGAACATGAAAAAATCGCAAGATACCAGGACTTAAAAATCGAAATTCAACGACTATGGCACAAACCAGCAGTGATAATTCCAGTGGTAATTGGCACACTGGGTGCTATTCCAAAAGCACTGGAATTACATTTAAAACAGTTAAAAATTGACAAAATCAACATCAGTCAAATGCAAAAAGCCGCACTGCTTGGATCTGCACGCATATTACGAAAATACGTTACGACGTCCTAGGCCCCTGGGTGGGGCCCGACTAGTAACCAATGCCAAATCCGGTGAAACAACTGGCCGCTGTGATACAATTGTATAATAATAATAATAATAATAATAATAATAATAATAATAATAATAATAACAACAATCATAGACATCGCAATACCAGGTGATAGCAGGGTCGCCGAGAAGGAACATGAAAAAATCGGAAGATACCAGGACTTAAAAATCGAAATTCAACGACTATGGCACAAACCAGCAGTGATAATTCCAGTGGTAATTGGCACACTGGGTGCTATTCCAAAAGCACTGGAATTACATTTAAAACAGTTAAAAATTGACAAAATCACCATCAGTCAAATGCAAAAAGCCGCACTGCTTGGATCTGCACGCATATTGCGAAAATATGTTACGACGTCCTAGGCCCCTGGGTGGGGCCCGACTAGTAACCAATGCCAAATCCGGCGAAACAACTGGCCGCTGTGATACAATTGAATAATAATAATAATAATAATAATAATAATAATAATAATAATAATAATCGCGCAGACTGATTATAAATTGCGGCACAATTCAGTAGCACAAATGATCCATTGGAATTTGTGCAAAAATTATAATATTAAAACGGCAACAAACTGGTGGGAACATCAGCCTGAAAAAGTCACAGAAAATCAGATGGTCAAGATCTTGTGGGATTTCCGTATACAAACCGACAAAATACTGGCGCATAATACACCAGACATCACACTGGTTGAGAAAAATAAGGTCACAATCATAGACATCGCAATACCAGGTGATAGCAGGGTCGCCGAGAAGGAACATGAAAAAATCGCAAGATACCAGGACTTAAAAATCGAAATTCAACGACTATGGCACAAACCAGCAGTGGTAATTCCAGTGGTAATTGGCACACTGGGTGCTATTCCAAAAGCACTGGAATTACATTTAAAACAGTTAAAAATTGACAAAATCACCATCAGTCAAATGCAAAAAGCCGCACTGCTTGGATCTGCACGCATATTACGAAAATACGTTACGACGTCCTAGGCCCCTGGGTGGGGCCCGACTAGTAACCAATGCCAAATTCGGCGAAACAACTGGCCGCTGTGATACAATTGTACAACAACAACAATAATAATACATGACATAAAATTAAAGTAACAACATGTCATTAGTTGCATCTCCATAGGATTCTAAGAATAGCCAACGTTTCACAATCTTCTGAATAGTAACAAAAAGAAAGGTGATTTTATTTCTGGGAGCTGATTTCACAAAAGATGACTCACAGTACATCATTTTGGAAGTTCTGAGTTCATGCAGATGGAGACCAAAAAAACATATAAAATGTTTAAGGTTTTGTTGTTGTTCAGTCACGTCCAACTTTTAATGACTCCATGGACACACCAGACTACCCTGTCCACCACTGTCTCCTAGAGTTTGCTCAAATTCATGTTCGTTGCATTGATTATATATCTTAGCCATCTCATCCTCTGCTGTCCCCTTCTCCTTTTGCCTTCAATCTTTCCCAACTTCAGGATCTTTTTCAATGAGTCCCCTCTTCTCATTAGGTGGCCAAAGAATGTGAGTTTCACTTTCAGTATCTGTCTTTCCAAAGAACAGTAGAAAAGAACAGTAGAAAAGCTTTAAAGTAAGACACAATTTTTGCTCAAAAGAATAGACATAGAAGAGGCTTAAAAACTCTTTTATTCAAGGAATACATATATTTGTATGTGGTTAATCATGTATATGAGCTTCATGTTTTCATGAATCTTTTCCATTTCAGGGACCTCAAGGGTTAAGAGGTTTCATTGGCATTATGGGTCCTAAAGGAGATAAAGTAAGTAGTATCAACTATACATTTGTGATTTCAAATCGATTGGCAATGTTGTTTAATTGAGTAGTTTCTTGCTTTACAGAAGAATTGATATGTGAGGACCAGTGGTGGGTTTCAAAAATTGTTCAAACCTACTCTGTGGGTGTGGCCTCCTTTGTGGGAGTGGCTTGCCACCCATATGACCGGATGGGAGTGGCTTGCTGCCCATGTGACCGGATATGAAGATGCCAATGACACGTGTCAGAACCATCTTAAATTACCTCACACACAGCACTGGCATGCATAAGAATATGATGTAAACTTGTTTTTTAAAAGGCATCTTTGGTTTGCATTAAAACAACTTCAATACACGCAATGTTCTGATTGCACCACAAACGCAATAGTCATCCTCAGGCACTGAGTTTTATAAATACGAGCATGATAATGTAGAATAATCTTATCCAAGGACCAGTGGTGGGTTTCAAAAAAAATTGTAACCTCTTCTGTAGGTGTGGCCTGCTTTCTGGGTCCACTGGTGGAATCTCTTCTAACCGATTCGGTAGATTTGATGAACCGGTTCTACCAAATAGGTGCGAACTGGTAGGAACCCACCTCTGGTGAGGACGTTCTTAAGGGCATGGTGGATATTACTTGAAATGTACATTGTGAATCTCGCATTGCTGCTTCTTCACCTTGCCTTGAATGGACATTGGGGAGTGCATGCCTCAATCTGATCCTCAGAGAATAATCATAGTCATTATTTCCCAAAGGATGGCCTAATCCTATTGTTTAGTATCTATGATCCTATTATATATGGATGGAACTAAAACAGTCACTGGAATATTTAATGACTAAAAATGCAATAAAAATCTTTAACATAAATGTTAGAACTATTGCTTTTTTAAACTTATGTTAGTGTTTTACTACTAGCGCATATGTAGATACCCTTGTATACTAATCTACACATCTGAATATACATTCCCATTTATCTGAAAGATAAAGTTTCTCCAATTCTACGTTTCTTATGGTTTGCGGTTTAAGAATGAAACTAAAACAGTCACTGGAATATTTACTTACTAAAAATGTAATAAGAATTTTTAATATTAATATTGAAACTGTTGGTTTTTTTTTTTAAAAAAATGCTTCTTTTCCCACTAGGGTATATGTAGATAAGCTTGTATAATCTATAAATCTGAATATATATTCCCATTTTTCTGAAAGATAAAGATTCTCCAATTCTACATTTTTAGGGCTAGATATCCAACTGCTACAATGGTGCAAATGCTCTGAGCAACGTCCCTTCAGGTCTGGGGTGTCCAACTTTGGCAAATTTGTGGACTTCAAATCACAGAATTCCCTACCCAGAATGCCTGGCTGTGGAATTCTGGGAGTTGAAGTCCACAAGTCTTAAAGTTGCCAAGGATTGATACCCCTGTTTGAGATGATGGGAGATTAAAATATTTTGCTAACCGATTTTTTTGCCATCTGTATTTTGTTTTCTTAAACCTTAACATTATTCACATGATTCACTGTTGTATTGATTATCAATATTAATATTTCATCAAGTAAGAACAACACACTATTAATATAAGCAGCACATTCACTATTCAAACTCTATTTATGATTTGCCATACAGCCCTATTAGATTCAGTGTTTATAGGCTTTCTCTAAGACAGAGTTTCTTGATTACGCTAGCTTTCTTTTTGCTTGTAATGAAAAAAATTCTGAGGTACTTCTACAACGAAGAGTATATTCTAATTCATCACATAGTTTAACACTTGTTTTATGGTTTCCAGAACAAACCCAGTTTGTACTGTCAAAATTTGGTGGTAAACCAAGTGATCTTCAACTATGCAATTTAATATCCCTTTCTGTTTAATGTATAAATATGTGAACCAGATATATCAACCCTACACAAATAAGAGGTCTTTTAGTTGTGAATGAGGTATGTTCTACCAGAAGGAGTAGATGCCCATTTGGGGTGTGCTTCTGGTTCAGCATCACTAATTTGTCAGACTGAGATAATAGCAAGGAACAACTTTTAATCAACTTCAGCTAATGTACTAACCACTTGACCTGATTACTGCAACTGCTTTTTTATCTAATTTGGAAATTACAGTACAAATGTTCATCAGCCAAGATAACCTTGAGAATACCAAAAAAAAGATTTAAAAAAATCTCAAACCTAGATTACTTCTGTGTAGAAAACTTCACACAGATTCCCAATATTTATCTTGATGATATACAGAAGTGCTTGTTAGGATGTTTCAAATGTGACAGTGTGTGGACTGGCTGATGTGAAAGGCAGAGTGAGATTATTCTTTGACCGAATCTCATCTAGGAAGGTTTACTTAAAGACACGATTGGCTTCTCCGACAGCAATCTAGGTCTTCTCTATAATTGGATCGCATTCCCTGTTTAAATTGAGAAAAGAGACATTCTCCTTATTATTCAGACATTTCCTTCCCTAAATGGGCCTTTAATTGTTGGCTTGTATTTTTAGCAGTTTTCTTAATCATTTAAATCCTTTACTTCATTCTAACTATACCTTTTTTACATGGAGACAACTCACCATGGTTTATTCCATGGAATTCCATGAAATTCAACCATCCCAAAATTATCCTGATCTTCAAGGCTCTTTATAGATATGTAATCCACCTTGGTGGAGCAGAATTGGTGAGAGAATAATAGCAAAATTTTGTGTCATGAATCATGATAAGAATACCTTGCGATCTTGAATCGTAATAATCGTACTTCTTGGTCTTTACAATATAGGGTGTTCGTGGTTTTGATGGAGAGCCTGGTCCCCAAGGTCTTCCTGGAGCAGCTGTGAGTTAATCTGTCTAAACCTAAAGTCTTTTAGCCTGGTGATGGCATCAGGATATCTTCACCCTGTCTTCACCCTGACATTAACAAAGCCCCTTAACTCAATTTTCATTCAAAACAAACAAACAAGCGCTAATTTTCAAGACACCACGGTAAGTGCCCTAACACAGAAGTCACCAACTCCTGATTTGTGGACTGGTACCAGCGCAGTGACGTGTGGTGAGGTTTATACCTGGTGAGGCTCAGCTGGGCATCCTTTTGCGAAGCAGCTCAGCAGGGCAGCGGTCGGCCTTGGCGGGGGGGGGGGGATTTGCATCGCGGGAGCAGCCAAGCGCCCGGGTCTGCAGCAAAGGTGAGTTCTCTCGCCTCCTGCTTTGGTTAACACTAAGCAGACACCAAGCCACTGTGACCTGGAATCTGGTAGCAACTATCTTGGCTTTATATTATTTTTTTAAAAAATTGAGTTTCTTTCTTTTTCCTGAGGAGACTGGTGAGGCTCTGCCTCCCTTGCCTCTAGTGACTGCACGTCCCTGTACCAGCGATAGGCAGATGTGTGAAACCGCATTTGCACAAGCGGCAGGTGTGCACACAAAACCCTCCCCTCCCTCCTGCTGCTGCTCTGCAGAGCCAGAAAAGGAACCTTAACATTTCATTGCAGCACTTTAGAGTATAAATTGGGGTGGGGTGACTGTACTTTTGGGATTTGGAAGAGGAAGAGTCGCTCTTCTGTCCTGGGGACATGGTCTCTTGGGAACCTCAGAACTGCCACCCCAAAGATCTGCTTTTCCCTTCTCTTCTCCCTCCTGGGTTCTTAAAAGAATGAGAAAGGTGAGTTTTTGGTTTCAGAATAATTTAAAGAAGGCTGACTGTTGGACATGCCTTGTATTGAAGTGGAATAATATCGCTTTTGAGGCAAAACCAGGAAAGATGGATAGTGTTTATCTTTCTGGACAAACTAACTATGGCACCATATGTTGAAAGTCTGGAAAAATAATTAGAGGAACATATTTGCTTCAGGGCAAGCTACAGAGGATTCCTAATATGAGAAGCTACAATTGGTGTCGATGTGCATTTTCCGTAATTGGTAATCACTCTGATATGGTTTGATGAAAGAAATGTCCTTCTGGGTTCGGCTCCAAATGTGGAAAAAGATACTAGAGACATGGATGCTGCTTGGAAAGATGGTTTATTGTTGGACAGGGCCACATGGCTTGAGCCATGAACCTTAAAAGGTGATCACATGGTTCAAAGTTGCTGGAGAAGAAGAGAAGGGCTGAGGGAGGGGCTTGCTAGGCTTTTTATAACCTGTTTAGTCCCACCTCTCTGTTTCCTGTTCCTGTGTAAGAAATATATTCTGATTGGTTGTCAGACTCCCATAGGGCCATGCAGGGGCAACTCTCTGGGCTGTGTTTTGAATCCAGGTTTAGTTGAGTTCTCAGATGCCATGTGGTCAGTTGAGTAAAGGGCCAATATTATCATGACTTTACTCCCATCCCCCCTGGGGTTGCAGTGGAGAAGTCTTTATTATGTAAAAGGGACTAGCTTGGCCTTCTTAATGGCTCATTAACAGTGGGGACGGGCAGGAAGCTACAGGCAACTATTCTGTCTTTTAAAGCATGTTTCTTTCTTTTCATATCCAGAGAAATATTCTGCCTTTTCAATATTTCCTAGGATATTTCATTTTTCTGGGAGAGGGCTGGATGATAACTTCCCACAGGTTGTTTCAAGGAATTGCTCAGAGATTTGCTAATCACTATCCACATTCCTTTCCAGGGGGATCTGGGACCACGAGGTTCACTGGGAGAAACAGGCCCCAAAGGAGAGAGAGTAAGTTTTTAATAGCCTTGTAATAACTGAGAAAAATAAGAAAATCTCCATTTTGCCAGCTAAAACTAGGGATATTGGTTGGAATGCAAATCCAAATATGACCCATGGGGTTTGTGCAGAGTTTATTTCATATAATAACACAGGTTCCACTTATCTAAGTGTGTAAGTTTTGTTGCCTTTAACATGAACTTATTCTGTGATGAAACTAACCCAGTACATATTGAAAGCTGCACGAAAAAGAACTTAGAAAGCAAAAAATAGATGGGAGGTAATGTCGATACCAGTGGTAGGTTTCAAAAACTGTTCGAACCTACTCTGTGGGTGTGGCTGCCTTTGTGGGAGTGTCTTGCCGCCCATGTGACCGGATATGAAGATGCCGCCGACACTTGTCAGAACCACCTTAAATTACCTCACACACAGCACTGGCATGCATAAGAATATGATGTAAACTTGTTTTTTAAAAGGCATTTTTGGTTTGCGTTAAAACAACTTCAACACACGCAATGTTCTGATTGCACCACAAATGCAGTAGTCATCCTTATCTTTCACAGAGGCACTGAGTTTTATAAATATGAGCATGATAGTGTAGAATAATCATATCCAAGGACCAGTGGTGGGTTTCAAAAAATTTTGGAACCTCTTCTGTAGGTGTGGCCTGCTTTCCGGGTCCACTGGTGGAACCTCTTCTAACCGGTTCGGTAGATTTGACGAACCGGTTCTACCGAATAGGTGCGAACTGGTAGGAACCCACCTCTGGCCGATACCCAATCTTAAGAGTATCTGAAATGTGTCATTTCCTTTGCTTTACTCATATCTACTGACATGCGTGTCATACTTTCAACATCTTTTGTTTTTGTTTTTTTTAAAAAATACCTCTTATTTTTAGGGTCCACAAGGCATTAGAGGAATCACAGGATTTCCTGGGCCAAAAGGAGAAACGGTATGTATGCCACGATTCTCACGTATAATGGAATTTATTATTTATATTTCCAACAATGGAAATGTATGTTGCCTTAGACGGCCAGGCAAAAGTTTGTCTGACTTATAGGAGTGGCCATAATTGTGGAAACCTTTTGGGAAAGTGACTTCTATGATACCAGTATATAAAATACAGCGCTGTTTCTTCTTCCAGGGCTTACCTGGAGTTGATGGCCGTGAAGGTATACCTGCCATGCCAGGAGCCAAGGTACTTAAAGTGAAGTTAATATATCTGTTACAATTTAATATAGCCAAGTGGGGACCAGGAAAATATTATGGAGAAGTACCGGTAGATCAGTTAGTTGAATAGTATTCTCAGCTTTTATTAATAAAATAGAACCACCAAACTGAAAGACTATAACAATGGCTGGTGTCCTCAGACAAGCAAAGTCAGTAGGGGAAGTCAGATTTGCTTAATGATTGCAAGACTCACTTAACAACTGTCTTGCTTAGGAACAGAAATTCTGCTTCCAATTGTTATCCTAAGTCAAAGACTACTATAATAATATCCAGCTGTGGATATGTATGTATATGTATATATGAATATAAACCATGTTTCCCCAAAAATATGACCTACACAGAATGTAAGTCCTACCTTGATTTTTACATGTATGCCCAATATAAGCTCTACCCTCAAAATAAGCCCTAATTAAGACCCTTAAGGCCTAATTAAGGCCCACTCCAGGGTGCACTGGTAAAAATTAAGCAAGTGCGGAGATGGGTAGGTGGTTGAGCTTCCCTACTACTTATCTTCAAATAGTCGCAACCGGGCCTCACATACCTTGATCCATTTCTTTTGCTGCAGCTGGTAAGGCTTTCCTGAAGGCTTCTGTAGCCTATAACAGATCTCCAGATTGTTATGGAGTTCTGTTATCAGCTACAGAGGCCTTCAGGAAAACCTTGCTGGATGAAGAAGTTCCTGATGTCCTTGACAGTGAAAAAGAGGTGTGTGTGTGTGTGTGTGTGTGCGCGCGCATGTGTGTGCATCTAGCACAAGTGAGGTGAGTCATTTAAAATAAGACCTGATGCCTTTTTTGGCGGCAAAATGTGTGTGTGTGTGTAAACAAACAAACAAACAATAGGTGGATCTGTCTATCTATCTATCTATCTATCTATCTATCTATCTATCTATCTATCTATCTATCTATCTATCTATCTATCTATCTACCTACCTACCTACCTACCTACCTACCTACCTACCTACCTACCTACTTAATTACTTATCTATCTCTCTCTCTCTCTCTCTCTCTCTATCTCTCTCTATCTCTCTCTCTCTCTCTCTCTCTCTCTCTCTCTCTATCTACCTACCTACCTACCTACCTACCTACCTACCTACCTACCTACTTAATTACTTATCTATCTATCTATCTATCTATCTATCTATCTATCTATTTATCTATCTATCTATCTATCTATCTATCATCTATCTATCTATCTATCTATCTTTCTTTCTACCTACCTACCTACCTACCTACCTACCTACCTACCTACCTACTTAATTACTTATCTATCTATCTATCTATCTATCTATCTATCTATCTATCTATCTATCTATCTATCTATCTATCTATCTATCTATCTACCTACCTACCTACCTACCTACCTACCTACCTACCTACCTACCTCCTTAATTACTTATCTATCTATCTATCTATCTATCTATCTATCTATCTATCTATCTATCTATCTATCTATCTATCTTTCTTTCTTTCTACCTACCTACCTACCTACCTACCTACCTACCTACCTACCTACCTACCTACCTACCTACCTACCTACCTACTTAATTACTTATCTATCTATCTATCTATCTATCTATCTATCTATCTATCTATCTATCTATCTATCTATCTATCTATCTATCTATCTATCTATCTATCTACCTACCTACCTACCTACCTACCTACCTACCTACCTACCTACCTACCTCCTTAATTACTTATCTATCTATCTATCTATCTATCTATCTATCTATCTATCTATCTATCTATCTATCTATCTATCTATCTATCTATCTATCTCCACCTATTGTTTGTCTTAGTAGCCCATGTTTGTGTGCATGCACACGCATATGCACACACAAACACTGGATAATGGACAAACAACAGGTAGAAATGGTTGCTTTTGTGTAAGAACCACTTAGCTGAAAACGATCTAGATAGAATATTAAATAAGCTAAAGAGGACTCTGGCTCATAAATTCCATACCAAACAACGTCTTCTTCAAAATATGCGAGGAACATCCTCAAACTGCACTTCTATTGCCCACGTTTACAGAGATGATATAAGGAAAAGAATGCAACCACCTCTGATGGCAAATATGATTTCATCACAGCATGCTTATGGAGCAGCAGTACCTGCTTTCAGTTTTCAAAATTAAACATGCGATGTTTAGGCCAAGGTGGGTTGAATACAATAGGCCCTATCGGATAGGAGGAAAAAAGGAATGTAAATCAAAAGAAATAATTGAGGGTTTTTTTGAATTTTGTAACTAGTTTTCATATGCTTTTTAAAAAAAAGGGATTCTGTATTTGATTGAACTATCTTATTCGGTTATCTGTCTGCCTGTTGCTATCTGCCTGTCATGTACACTGCTGAATTGCACAGTGGGCAAATAACGAAGCATAAACCAAACTGTTCATGGTAAACCAAAAATTAATTTATTTAACATTGAAATATCCATAGTAAAAGTTATTAATTTCAGCAATTCATAAATTAATCAGAGCATCCTATCATAATCAAGTAGAATACATCATCCAATTAACTGCTGAAAGGTCTCCAGAAGAACTCCATTTTCGGGTTAGTCTCCTTGAACAGTCAAATGAGAAGATAGGATATAAATCAAATACATGCATACCAGAATATGTGCTGATGGTAACAAATATAGATAGCTTTCAGAGAAGATTTGCCAATTCATGGAAGATAGAACTACAGATGCCCACCAGCCCTTATGGCTAATTTGCTCTGTGCAGAAGTGGATATATTTCCAAATGAGAAATGATTCTGTGTACTAAATGCAAGGAAAACCCTCTATCTGTACCTGACCCGGTTGCTCAAAGCCAGAACTGAGTGAAGACAAATGTTGAAACAGATGTCACTTTGGTGTGACTAATGGGATCTTCATGTACACAACTCAACAACTCAAAAGAAGATCAGTATCATCAGAGCCCAACAAATTATAAATGGTGTTTCCAGCACAAGTTCACATGCCTCCATTTATATCTTTTTAATTATTTCCCTGCAAACATTTACTTCCCGAGGCAGGGAAATGCCTATTTCTTTGGCTTGATCAGTCATAGTAGCTGTCCCTTTCTTAAGGTGGGCTTGCTCCCAAAGAGTTAATGGCAGATCCATGCCAGAGAAAATCCTAGTGATTGTCACTCATGCAGTGTAAGATATGTGTCTAGCTACTTCTCCCCCCGTGGGGATGATAAGCCTGGGGCAAGACAAGATGTTTGGTGAGTTACCCAGTGAACATGTCTCTTCTGCTTGTCTTCTTATTTGTGACAAGTAGTATAGATACTTTCTATCTAGTCTAGATCGATGTTTCTCAACCTATGCTACCTGCAGAGCTTAAGTCCACACATCTTAAAATTGTCAAAGTTGAGAAATATTGCTCTAGCTACAGGCATCTCTTAATTAGTATTTTATATACATGTTAGTTGCATATTGAATGAATAATATCTGCGTATGTTTTTTTTTTTAATGTAAATGTGTTTTTATTTTCCATTTCCATTTTCGTACAGTCACATATATACTGTGCACAACCGGGGGCCATATAACATTAAACAATAAACACAGCCATTCCTCTTGTCAACACCCCCCAAAATAGAAACCCAATGTACCTCTTCGACCCTCCATACACCCTTTCTTTCGCCCCCTCCAACTTTCCATCTTCCCTCCATCATTCCCCTCTACCCTACTTCCCCTCCCACTCTACCACTCCTCTCTCCCGGTACACTCCCTCCCTTCCTTCTCACCCTCCCTCCAATCCTCTCTCCCACCCTCTCTACCCCTCTTTCTTCTATCCCTCTACTCCTCCCTTCGGTGTATTTCTACTATCTATTAATATATTCAGCTTGTCCTATTTTTACACTGGAATTAAAGAGCAACAGTATACAAGTGCAATCGCGTAACTTTGAAATCTAACACATACTATATATCCCCACTCCCCCCTAACACGCCACCTCCCTTCCCCCCCCCCGACTTCCCAGAGCCTGTACACGGTATAGATTTTTAACAAACACAGTCTAAAATATATTAAGACAAAGGAAATAAAAAAAGAAGTCAATAACATCTCTGCATTGAACTCAGCTTCTTCCTGTTGCACTAACTTTGAGCAGTTTAGATTAATCTAAACTGTTATTATTTTTTTACAACGTTTTGACTGCTTCCTTAAAAAGATAGCTTGGTGGCAGTGGTGGGATTAACTTGCCTTCCCTACTGGTTCACAACTGTGAGCATGCGTGCTTGCTTCGCTTGTGTGCGCCATCTTCTGCGCATGCGCAGGAGGTTGCGCATTATGTCGGGGTGAATAGGCGGAGCCTCGCACAGCTACTGCTACCAGTTTGCCCAACCAGAGAGAACCAATGAATATCACCTTTGCTTGATGGATAGAAGCACTGAATAAGGATCCAATTAGCAGGTGTTGGTAAATACCGTAGGAAGTCCATATATCTTCAATATGATATTTCCAGAGGTAATTTCCTTCCTGTTATGAAAATAGAAAGGTGAGCTAAATGGCCTATTCTATCAGGATAATATCTATATACTATGTCTTTATTTCTTGGGCATATGTTGCCGATTTACTTTAACTGGATCATTTGCTTAATACCACATTAAACAAATGTGGCAGGGACAGAAGAGGGTTTCTTCTGGTTTGGCCCCGATCGGGCGAACCGGTAGTGGCGGTGGTGAGAGGCTCCGCCCACCTGGATGCATGCGCGCATGAGCAAACTGGTAATAAACAAATGGCAACCCACCACTGGGCAGGGATGGTGTTTGCCAAAGTGGGAAACTTATTTCTCTTCTTGCTACATAACTTTGTATAGCATGTAAGCAAATGGCTTGATTCCCTACAAAGATTTCTTCAGAGTCACCTGAAATACAATTTTTTTTTTCCAGGGTGAACTGGGAAAACCAGGACCTCCAGGTGATACAGGCATTCAGGGAATCCCTGTAAGTGTTTTCTATACTTTTTCCCATTTTTAAAATATAAGTAAAGTTACATTTCCAAACTAACAGAAACTGGGTGTTTATTGAGTCTGGCTATATTTTCAATAAGAGCAGCTTTGAATCAAATAGCAAGATGATGGTGAAAACTAAAAACTTTAAAATTTGGACAAAGTATATTGTAATGTTACCAAGAAGAAATCTTGTTGCTGACGTGTGTGTGTGTGTGTGTGTGTGTGTGTGTGTGTGTGTGTGTGTATGTTTGTTTTTTGGCTTAACTGTAAAAATAAACAATCAAAATGGTGTCATTTTACCATGCTTTGGAAATTTAATTTTAATTTTAGGAATCAAATTGTGTGCTTATAGTCTATGTATACAGTGCAAATGGGAAAGGCACTCATTCTTAAAAAGTTAACCACTCTTGCAAATTGCTCAATACAGTTCAAATAATGAATAAATTGGAAATTTTCTGGGTGATTACCTCATTGAGTATAGCAAATTATACACTAGGTACTACCCTGGAAAAGGGTTGACTGGTTGATAAGTGACAGAAGGCTTTAGGGTAGATCAATTAACCCTTGTAGAAAGATACATCCACTGTTCTTGGGTATGTTTTACATTGCATTCATCCATTCATCAAGACAGTTTATAATTCAATCTCCAAAGACAGTCTGGGAGAGAAATTGGTGACATCTTCATCAATTATAGAGCCGAGGTGGCGCAGTGGTTAGAGTGCAGTACTACAGGCCACTTCAGCTGACTGCTATCTGCAGTTCGGCGGTTCAAATCTCACCGGCTCAAGGTTGACTCAGCCTTCCATCCTTCCGAGGTGGGTAAAATGAGGACGCAGACTGTGGGGGCGATATGCTGACTCTGTAAACCGCTTAGAGAGGGCTGAAAGCCCTATGAAGCGGTATATAAGTCTAACTGCTATTGCTAATTACCAGTTTTTCTTGTTGAGCATGACAGTAATTTAGTGCAATTTAATTTAGCTTGGGAGTATCTAGGTGCTCCCATATTGCGCCTCTTTTAGGCGGCCTGCACTGGTTGCCGGTTGTTTTCAGGGTGCGATTCAAGGTACTAATTATGACCTTTAAAGCGCTCCATGGCTTAGGCCCAGGATACCTGCGAGACCACCTACTGCCACCAGTAGCCTCCTACCGGGTGCCGTCGGCCAGGTTCCACCACAAAACCGCGGTAGACTAAAGCGCGTGTGACTAAAGCGCGGTGACAAAACCGCACCGTGAAAACCGCGCGACAACAGCGCGCCGACAGAAGCGCGCTGTAACATAACCCTAAAAATAACCCTAAACCTAACCCTAAACCTAACGCTAAACCTACCCTAAACCTACCCTAAACCTTCCCTAAACCTACCCTAAACCTAACCCTAAACCTAACCCTAAACCTTACCTTAAGTTAAATAGCGCTTCTGTCGGCGCGCTGTTGTGGGCGCGCTTTTGACGTTCGCGGTTATGTCGTGCCACGCGTCGGCCAGACAGTGTCAGCTAGCGACCCCCATGGGGAGAGCCTTCTCTGTGGGAGCGCCTTCCCTCTGGAATGAGCTGCCCCCGGAGCTTCATATAATCCCCAACCTCCAGTCCTTCCGACGCGCCCTAAAAAGTTGGCTTTTCCAGCAAGCCGGCCTGGCCTGAACAAAATAAAATAAATGATTGATTATTGTTAATTTTAATCGAATTTTAAATGTTATTGTTAATCTTAACTGGGTTTGTTTTTTGGATACTCTATCTAATTTTTTTTAAACTTTTGTAATGTTTAACTTTTTTTAATGTTGTACGCCGCCCTGAGTCCTTGGGAGAAGGGCATCATATAAATCCAATAAACAAACAAAGTCCAAAATGAGATTTTTAGTTAAAAAAAAAAAAGGAATGAAATAAGGCAGTATCTAGGCACTTTTTAATTTCTGTACTAATTCTTTAATGCAAATCCAGCCAAAACCAATAGATCAGTATCACTCTTTTTGCATGTTGACCATGCAATTCCTTTCTGTAAAAACTTAGGAGGCTGGAGGCAAATATTCAAATTCAGGCCTGTTATTGTGGGAAGGAAAAAAACTGGCTATTAACTATAGAAGTGATGGCTAACCCTTTTTTGCTTCAGTGCTGAATGTGCGCATGGGTGTGTGCCGACACCCATAATGTAATGTCCCCATCAAGTCCCGCCCCTGCAAAAATGTGCACGACCACCCCCCCTGCACTCCCTCCACCCCCCATTTAGGTGCTAGTAGGCCACCCTGAAGCCCCCTGGAACCAAAAACAGGGCACAGGGGAGGGCACCGCATTCCCCTCACCCCCTGTGCATGAATATATGACTCTCACACCCTCATGCATGAATGCACATCTCCTAGTAGAGACCCAAAAATCAGCTGGTCGGTGGGAGGCACGAGCACATGAATAGTGGAGCTGACCGGGCCACGGCTTGTGTGCCTGCAGAGATGGCTCCGCGTGCCACCTGTGGCACGTGTGCCATAGGTTCACCATCATGGAACTATAGTAATGAAAAGCTGTTTTCTCTGGAAACGCTGTCATCTATTGCTACATTCAGAACATCAACAGTTTGGTTATTGATCAAATCAAACTGTTCAAATAACTGCATGCATAATTATTCCCATTGTGTTGCTAGTTTATGGATCCAGGCAATGCCCTTTGCTGTTGTGATGTTGGCAGAGGTGGGATTCCATTATTGTTCCTAATGGTTCTCAAATGTGAACGCATGCACACTTCACCCGCATGCCGTTAAAACCTGGCTGTGTTGGCAGGCCTGGGGTTGATGAGTTTCCCTTCCCCTCTCGACTTGTGTGGCTGTTGGTTATTTTTAAATGCTTGTATTTGTAGTTTTTGTGTTTCCCTTCCCCCCCTTGGGTTTGTGCGCCGCCCTGAGTCCCGCTGGGAATAGGGCGGCATATAAATAAAACGAAACCTAAACCTAAACCTAACCCCATGGCCTTCCGTGCATGCATAGTGCTGGCACATTACATCAGGGTGGGTGGGCGGAGCCTCCCACAGCCACTACTGCCTGTTCACCCAAACCATTGAGAACTGGCTGAATCCCACCTCTGGATATAGGATATGAGGCAGAGCCTGGGGAAGGAGTCAAGCAAGTAATCAGCCTAGAGTAATTACATTTCCACTAGCAATCCAAGTTCAGCCTCCCCCCCTCCCTTGAATTCCATTAACCCTCCTCTAACACCAAGTTAATGCTGAAAGTTAGTTGTACAGGCAAGAGCAAATAAATCCTCTTAACTGGAACTTAATGTGTGGTCCTGATTCTTTGTCCCCGACATGTTCCCAGATTGCTGAGGCTTGAAATCTGTAAGACTGTGAGTAATAGTCCCACCTTAGACATAAAAGTGGCTGTGTGATTTTGGGCTGGTCCTTTTTTCTCTGCCCAACCCACCTCACAGATCGTTGTTGTGGGGAAATTAGGAGGAGAAAGGGGGTATTTGAAATATTCATTGCCTGGGCCTACTTCAGTGGTGGGTTTCAAAAATTGTTCGAACCTACTCTGTGGGTGTGGCCTCCTTTGTGGGAGTGGCTTGCCACCCATGTGACCGGATGGGAGTGGCTTGCCGCCCATGTGACCGGATATGAAGATGCCGACGACACTTGTCAGAACTACCTTAAATTACCTCACACACAGCACTGGCATGCATAAGAATATGATGTCAACTTGTTTTTTAAAAGGCATCTTTGGTTTGCGTTAAAACAACTTCAACACACGCAATGTTCTGATTGCACCACAAACACAGTAGTCATCCTTACCTTTCACAGAGGCACTGAGTTTTATAAATATGAGCATGATAGTGTAGAATAATCATATCCAAGGACCAGTGGTGGGTTTCAAAATTTTTTGGAACCTCTTCTGTAGGTGTGGCCTGCTTTCCGGGTCCACTGGTGGAACCTCTTCTAGCCAGTTCGGTAGATTTGATGAACCGATTCTACCGAATAGATGTGAACTGGTAGGAACCCACCTCTGGCCTACTTATAAAATAATAAAATGGGATAAAGGTCAATAAATAAATTAAAAAATAAATAGATGTATAGTTTGCAAAATTGAGGACCTCCCCTCTTCCCAAAACTCATTAAGAGCTCATCGGTGTTCTGTGAACTATCTACCTATGCTGGGTTGCTTTGCATTGATGCATATCTGAATGGACACCATTTTTTAATAAGTGTACATCATTAGGATTGGACATACTGTATGTAGGACATATCCATCATTTTAATAGGACGCACCAATTTCCTTGTGCCTGTTTATTCTGAGTTGAAGCATTCATTTTTCTTACGTTCCTGGTGAATTTGAGAATGTAACGCTTCATTAATATTTGCAGTGTTTCAAGAGTAAAGCAACCTTTTGACATTTCCATTAAGAAATTTCTCTACAACATTTCAAATATTTTCAATATCTTTTTATTTTTTTAGGGCCTACCTGGTTCTGCTGGAGCAAAAGGTGTTGCTGGCTCAAAGGTAAAGGATCTTAGGAAATTTGGAAATAGCCCATCCTCTTTGCAGATGGATCTGTAACTTATTCCTTCCCTTGGTAGCCTAAATGTGACAATCCCATTTACGGTGTCTTTTGTAGAGTGCTGAAGTCGAAGGAGAGAAAGTTTATTTAGTCAGAAAGCTTCATGGCTGAGCAGAGATTTAGATCAAAGTTCCCACAGCCCAAATTCTTTTTCACCAGCTTCTTTTCAACCTTGATTTTATTAATGGGTCTACAGGGATTGCAAGCTACTATTTTCAAAAAGCCTGAAACAGTTATTGACTCTGAATTTTTATTTCCTTCTGGTAGCAGTGTTAGAGCAAGTCAAAACTGAAGTGAGAATTTGGGGATGGGTGGGTTTCCTACAGTGGTGGGTTTCAAAAATTGTTCGAACCTACTCTGTGGGTGTGGCCTCCTTTGTGGGAGTGGCTTGCCGCCCATATGACCGGATATGTAGATGCTGACGACACTTGTCAGAACTACCTTAAATTACCTCACACACAGCACTGGCATGCATAAGAATATGATGTCAACTTGTTTTTTAAAAGGCATCTTTGGTTTGCGTTAAAACAACTACAACACACGCAATGTTCTGATTGCACCACAAACGCAGTAGTCATCCTTACCTTTCACAGAGGCACTGAGTTTTATAAATATGAGCTTGATAGTGTAGAATAATCATATCCAAGGACCAGTGGTGGGTTTCAAAAATTTTTGGAACCTCTTCTGTAGGTGTGGCCTGCTTTCCGGGTCCACTGGTGGAACCTCTTCTAACCGGTTCGGTAGATTTGACGAACCGGTTCTACCGAATAGGTGCGAACTGGTAGGAACCCACCTCTGGTTTCCTACAGTAAGCGTTAAGCTGGTTAATGAAAGAGCCATTTACTCTGGATTTGTGCAATAGGCTAAACTGCGGTGTAAATCAGTTAAAGAGGTTGGTTGATATAATATGCTAAGCCTGGGGTGGGCAATTGATTTTCCTAAGGGGCCATATGAGAAACTGGAACTGTTGTGGGGACCCAAACCAGTATAACCTGATGTCCTCAAATTCCATCACTTCAACTTTGGCTATTCCAGATGAGCATTTTGCAGGTGCAGGAAAGTTTTGTCATCTTCTTACCCTCTCACAGCCACCAAAGGAACCAACTTGGCTTCTTCTCCTGTCCCTTATGGTGGACTTATTTACATTTGATTTCTAATTTCCAATTGATCTCACATGATCCAAAGGGCCAGATATGGTGGTGGTTGGGCATAAAATGCCTAGGTCTGTGCTAAGCCACAAGAGGAAACTTAACAAAGTTGTATGTTGCACAGCTGGGCTGCCGAATAAGCCTTTCCCCCCACTCCCACCCCTGGATATTGGGGAACTTAAAATTTCATGCCATGGGAACTGCAATGGGAATTGAGCTCAGGATTCACAGCAACAAAGAGCTTATCACAGTAACCTTCTGGTTAAACTCATTTTGACTTTGTAGCAGTTGCCTTGGGATCTGGCTCTGGAGAGTAGTATCATTGCCCTTTTGTCATGGTTGGATCATTTCCTAGGCTTGCTATAACTTATTGGCTGCCCATATACAGTAGCATCACAAGATGGGACCCATTGGAATGGTCTGCCTCAAGCACCTTATGAATCCAGCTACTTTCTGGTGGGTGCTTGGAGATGACCCTGACAATCTGTTGGGCAAAATCATTGAGTTCTTGGTTTGCTACTGTTCTGACCCAGGCTTCCTTAGAAAGCAAGAAACAGAGTCTTGATCCCAGCAAAAACCCCTTTTATTTATATGACTGTGAATTCCTTTCATTCACAGTCAGCAAGGCTTAGCAAACAGTCTTTCAGAGGAATGTTTATCAACACAAACCTTATCTCGTTTGGAGAACTGCCAAATAACTAGTTTCCAAAGGCAGGGCAAGGCAAAACTTGGCACAGTCTCTCCTATAGTCACAAACAGAACTTTCCACTCTTGAAATGACCGAATGACCAAATTGTTTCCTTCAAAAGCCCACTCCCCATTTGTTCCTCTTTTATTTTCTATAGGAGGGGCCAATCACCTCCAAGGTGTGTCTTTACTCCCACGTCAACCCTGCTTTCTTAGTTCTGGCAGCTCTGCGCATGCACACAGCGGGAACAGGCTTCAGCTGTTCCTCTGCCTCCCTGCTATCTAGCTCCCTCTCTGCCTCCAACGCAGAGCCCTCGTCTGAGCTTTTCTCAGCCCCCAGGACTGGACCCTGTTCCTCCCCAACCTCCTCACTGGCCACTGGCAGGCCACAACAGCTACTGGCAACTGGTGACTTGTCCCTGTGATCATTCCTTGGTGCCCTCTCTTGAATCACTATCCTTGAGGGAGCAGGTCTGTAATTTGGAGGTCCTCCTGAACTTGTAGCCCACACTTAAAGAGTAGGTGGAGGCTGTGGTCAGGAGAGCCTCACCTAGCTTTGGCTAGTCTACCTGGAGTGTGAGAAGTTGTTTCAGTAAATCATACCCTTATGAATACTTGGTCAAACTACTGCAACATCCTGTACATGGGTTTGCCTTTAAAGACCACTTCCAAATTTCGTTAGATTGCGTTAATGCAGCAACCTTTATAGTACGTGCTATTCCCTGGTCAGACAGCATTAACTTTGCTAATGTTCTGCATTCCTATAAGCTTCCAGGTGCAATTTTTAAGGTGTCGGTGTTGACCTTTAAAGCTTTTAACCAAGCTACTTTTGGGACTATGTTTCCTTGCATGAGTCAGCCTGACCTATTTATTCTTGTCATCGAGCCCAGCTGGTGGTTCTTCATTTGGAGGTGTTGCTTATCTAGGAATCCTCTCCCATTGGAAGTTAGACTTCATTTGCCACCTGGGAAGGGTGCAGGCAGAGCATGTTCAGAAGGACATTTAGGACCCAACACTTCTTTTTAGATTTTGCTCTCTCTGTCATTTTTTGACTATTTGCTATCTATAGTTTATCTCTCTGGATTTTATTGGATTCTGAATATGTGTCTTCTAGTGAAGTTACAGAGAAGCCTCAAGGGTGCAGTGGGGGTACAAATGCAATCAATAAATTCACCCTGGGAAATTCTGGGTGGCTAATTAATAACGTTTTAATCACATTTCAAATAGAATATTCATACAGGGTTAAAAGCAGGAGTGAAATCCAGCAGGTTCTGACACAGGTTCTGGAGAACCAGTAGCGGAAATTTTGAGTAGTTCGGCGAACGGGCAAATGATGCTTCTGGCTGGCTCCAGAGTGGAGTGAGAATGAAGATTTTGTAGTATCCTTCCCCTGCCATGCCCACCAAACCTCACCCACCAAGCCACACCATGCCACCAAGTCACTCCCACAAAACCGGTAACAAAAAAAATTGAATTTCACCACTGGTTAAAAGCTATCAGCTGGTCTCTGATTGGAGTCTGAACCTATCCAAGGTCCTCCACATCTTCCAGAGCCGACTCATAGGGCCCCTCACTGTCGGAATCTGTTTGCAGCTCCAACGGCTCCTGCTGGGTTACAACAGGCAGGTGTCTGCCTTTCCAAATCATGTCCAATCAATTTAATTTACCACATCAAGGTGTGTTAGCAAAGATCAAGAAAAATGGGGGAAGGGCGGGGGGGGGGTGAGCTAAATTTAAAGTGCTGTTGCAAAGGGTCTGAATATTTATGCCAATATAATATTTCAGGTTTTTTTTCTTGTTAATAAATTTACAGACATTTCTAGACTCCCCCCCCCCACTTTATCATTATGGGGTACTGAGTGTAGATTAATGAGGGGAAAAAAGAATTTCAACACCTGTAGAATCAGGCTGCAGCATAACAAAAGGGCAAAAGTGAAGGAGGTCTGAATACTTTCTGAATGCACTTGTATATAAAATAAAAGGAAGACACACAATCCGTTCACTGAAAAGCAGAACGAATGCATTACCAAATTGGTTTAAAAAGCAGGTTTGCCCATTCTTAGTTACAAAAGAAGAATGAGCATTCTGAAAAAATGGAAGACGGTTCATTAGAAGCCAAATGGTCCAGACATAGAAAAATAATTGGCTACATTTGCTCTCAATCTCATTGTAGGTGAGGTGGGAATCGGACAGAAAATGATTCTGTTGCCTGAACATATCTCATGGGATCAGATAAGGAGAAAGTAGACACGAGGTAGAAAAATGAAGACTAGTGAAAAAGATTTTTAAATAAGATTGTCTGGTTAAGTGGTTTAGCCTAAAATGGCCTGAAAGTGGTTCTTATATTTTAAAGGTGCTAAAATCTTTTCTCTCCAACAGGGCAATGTTGGTTCTCCTGGAAAAGCTGGCCTGATGGGAAATTCGGGCAAAGCTGTAAGATAGTTTCTTTCTCAAGTTTTACCCCCTTTTTTTGTTTTTGAACCAGAAGATTTGCCTTTTTTGAAGTATCAATCTTTACATATATACAGTGTGTTGTTCTTACAATCCCACCAACAGGGAGAACCAGGATTGCAAGGAGAACCAGGATCGCTGGGACCCAAAGGCCCATCAGTAAGTTTATTTGCTCGGTTTCTGGTTTAGATTGAGGCTCTGGATTTTTCTGATCCAGGTTTTTTAAAAAAATCACCTTCTGATGAGAAGTAATTTATAAACTGGGAGAGTTGTAGAAGTGGTGCATTTAACTTCCCTTTATTTTCTCTGTCTTGCTCTGTTTTTCTCATTTTTGCTCTCGTCAAAATGCAGTAAAACATAGATTTATATTCAATAAATTGAAGCTGAGAATTTGACTCCCAATATTCTAAAACAGCTCTCAGGAGCTATGAGTTCTTCAAAAGTTATACATTTAAGAAAAGAAGGGAATTATGAAATATATGTTTGGATAGGAACCTGTATTAATGATGTTTAATTTTAATTAAATGCAAATGGAATCCAATCCATTATTGTTTTTATTCTGGCCCTGTTTTTTTGTTTTTTTTTAACTTTTCAGTGCATAGCTTCCAGTTTGCAGTTCTCTGACAGGAAATATTTACACATTGCATAGATAAATCTAATTCCTTTCATTTATATTTGTAATATACATGAAAAGCCAGTGGAATTTCAAATAATCATTGTAGGAGGGCAGCCATGTTAGTTTATTGTAACCCCAAATTAAAAGGACTTTGATAACCTCTTCAGATTAACGTTACATTAAAAGACATGAGATTTTGTGAGCTACAGCTCATATTATTGCTGTATCGAATGAAGTGATCATTGAAAGTTTACAGCATGTCTTTTAATATTTAATGGTAGAAAAAAGTGCTATTGGACTCTCTCTGCTTTTTTGCATAATAGTGGCTCCCCAAAAGTAGCTTGGAAAAAAATTCAAATGCCGTGATGTATGCACACCTACAAAGATCAAACCATGGTATTCTCTGGGATAATCCATGAAAGTGGAAGTTGGACTTGAAAGAAGCAGGATAGGAAGAGTATCTATGCCTTTGAACTTTGGTGTTGGAGAAGACTCCCGACAATACCATGGACAACCAAAAATATAGAGCAATGTCTCATTGAACAGATAAGCCCAGAGTTCTCATTCAAAGCATAAATAACCAGGCTAAAATTATTTGACCATGGACACATTATGAAATCTAGCTCTCTGGAAAGGGATGTAATACTGAGAAAGTGGAAGGAAAGAGAAGAAGAGGATGACCAGTCACAAGATGGATGGATTCAGTTACAGGCAACGAGTGTACCAGGGAACTGATGGGAGACTTGAAGGAACAGGTTAGGGATAGATCTTCTTGAAGAAAGCCTACCTGTATTGTCACTTGGAGAGGGGTGGGTTGCTGCTGGTTTTACTACCGGTTCGCTACCTGGGCACAAAGTGCATGCACGAGATGGGAATCGGGAGCAACCCACCCCCAACATTGGTGTTAAAAGTGACTTGGCTTTTCACATAAACAATCCATCAATCAAAAGTAGCTTCCTTTCAAAACATTTTCCTATGTAGTCCATCATGATTCTTGCAGGAACAGATTCTCTGGGCCTTCCTTCTCAAGAAACGGCCAAATAGACAGTTATGAATTTTTATTTTTGTTTTGGAAATGTCATTCCTCAAGCAGAGGATCATTTCAGATATGATAGCAGAATCCTGCGTTACTTTCACCAAATCGCATGCCTTTTCAGCAATTAGTCTTGTACAAATTTCTCAAGAGACGAGGCGACTTTACATATACTGTATGTGTGTGTATCTGTCTATCTATCTATCTATCTCTGTCTGTCTGTCTGTCTGTCTGTCTGTCTGTAATGTCACAACCCCTGGTATGCCCAAATACTGGAGGAGCATACTGCTACACTTTTCTGTCTATCGGCTCACTCTGGGAGCCATCCAGGCAGAAAGCCATTTTTTTTAATGTTGCCTTTCTTACATCTGTGTTGCTATATATATATATTCTCTCTCTCTCTCTCTCTCTCTCTCTCTCTCTCTCTCAATATGATGGCTTTTTAAAAAGCGTGTATGCATTTATTAGCTATCTCTGGTGTTTTATTACCATATTTTATTAGCAATCTCTCTTATTTAATTAATATTGTTTTTATCATTTTATCAATTGTAGGGCAGTTTTTTTGTTTTTTTGTTTACAATAACTTTCTTTTCCACTGTTATGCTTCTTTGTGCTATTAGAAGACTTTGAACTGCTTGATTTTGGTAAAATATCACTATTAATCTTCCCAAACAGGCAATTTCACATCAAGAAATGTAGCTGTTTCTACTTCAACACTATATATTTTTGTTTCTTAAAAGGGTAGCAGAGGTGAGCCAGGCCCTGCTGGTCCTCCAGGGTCACCAGGTAAAACGGTAAGCAGGCAGTCTTGACTTCCATCCCTCTAGTTTGCTTGGTCAAGGGTTTGCGATCACCAGGTCATTCACTCAGGCAACGACAAGATGAAATGTGAATAGGGACCATTGTCCACTTGGTTCATTTTTCAACTCCTGGCTCAATTGCATCACTATTTGAACTTCCTAAAAAAAAAAATCTACTTTTTAAAAAACTAACATTTAGTATTGGAAGCTCCTTCACTCCTTACAGGGTGAAGTTAGATTTTAATATTCTTGTACCTTTATAAGGAACAGGAATGCCAAAAGGCTACCTCCCTCTTCCCCCTCCTTTTTTGCTACCCAGCATGAATACCTTCTTTGAAAGTCTTCGTATTTCATTTGTGCGGTTTCTGCTGGAAGGCCACTTTCCATATTCAGGCTCTGAAAGAATTCTCTGTTAGAAGGGAATGCACCATAGGCTCGGTGGCTTGTGGCATTCCCCCGAACCCATAAAGACCCCATTGTTTTAGCAGATTGATAAAATCAAGAAGGTGCTTTCCCCCTAAAACAGCTAATCATAACAAAGCAATTTATTCATGTATTTATAACATTTATATAGCCACCCATATTCTAACCAACTCCGGGTGGCTTCAGAGTTCGACATACCCATATATACTCGAGTATAGGCCGACCCGAATATAAGCCGAGGCACCTAATTTTACCACAAAAAAACTGGAAAAGTTATTGACTCGAGTATAAGCCTAGGGTGGGAAATGCAGCAGCTACCGGTAATGATGTCCCGTGCAGCCGCGGGAGCGATGTCCCGCCTCCTATGACACACGGCACAGTGATTCCTATCATTGGATCACTGTACCAGAGGAGGTGGGACATCACTATGTGGCTGCTTGCCATAACAAGGAGGAGGTGGGACATCGTTGCAGAGCGGCAGGAGGGGGAGGAAGTGGAATCGTAAGACATCCCTGCATTACATTAGAACGTGAGGAGGGGGGATGGTGCAGTGCGCGCTGCGCGGCAAACTGACACAGAGGGAGGGGAAACTCACATGGGCGCTGGGCCATTCACGAGCGTCACCCAACGGCATGGCCCCGCCCCCTTTTCTCCTCCATTTCAGGCAAATTTTTCACTGACTCGAGTATAAGCCGAGGCGGCTTTTTTCAGCCCAAAAAGTGGGCTGAAAAACTCGGCTTATACTTGAGTATATACGGTAGTCTCCTGTTTTGAATGAGATGCACAGCCAGCTGTGAGAAAGATCTAACCCAGAGACTGGCGGTCTATCTCAACTCTCCCTTTTCTCCAGCGCAAAAGTGCTCTAAACCGCTGCCATCTCTGATTGTTTTTACAGGGTGCAGAAGGAGACATTGGACTGCCAGGTTTACCTGGGCCGCCGGGACTGCCTGGTCCTAAAGGCAACAGGGTAAGGAGATGCAGGTCAGAAGATGCTTGACCACTTGACTCTGGTCAACATCTCTTCACAAAACGGAAGTTGTTTGCCTTGTGCCAAATTTAAATCCATGGAAAAGAGAAAAAACGGAAGGTTATGAAATCACCGTGTCAAGTTTTCTTTCCAGTGTTCTTTGAGAGTTATTGTACTGTACAATTAAAAGGTTGTTTTTTCCTCTTTAATTTTTCCCCTCTATTTCTCCTTTGCTAAATATTGACAGAACAATTCATCTTGCCGTTACAGCAACAGTCCCTAGTGTAATCTTTTCAATAAGAGAAATTCTCTGTTGCAGCTCCAGCCCTCTGGAATGATCTCCCTGTCGAGATCCGGACCCTTACTACCCTCCCGGCCTTCCGCAAAGCCACCAAGTCCTGGCTGCTCCAGCTGGCCGGGGGGTCCTGTGAAATATCCAGCCCCACGGAAATTGTGAATGTTGTGGTTTTGTTTTTAAAGTGTTGTCTTTGTCTAGTTTACCCCTTTCCCTTGTCTATTGTGAGCCGCCTGGAGTCCTTCGGGAGTGGGCGGCATACAAGACAAATAAAATAAAATCAATCAATCAAATCAAATAACCCAAAATATAGCATTTGTTTGTTCTCATTCTGTGTCCTTCATAAAGTACTGGCTGCCTGAGCCAAATTTTGTTGAAGTCCATCCCATCCTCTTCTGTAATAATTTCAAACCAAAGTTAATCCTTTGCCCTTCCTTGCAATTCTGTTTCCTGTACTCTGTATGACTAGAACCTCTAGGGTTGCTAAAGCTATTCAGATAATTTTGTGTGGAATTTATCTTACTTTCCATGTTTTTCTAGAGGTGAGCTTTCTGATTCTGAAGCCTCTTAGCCAGTAGCATCTGCAGAGGGGCTGTGGGGGATTCAGAGTAAGCTAAGTAATGTTGCAGCACCTTGGGGGATGCCCCACCCATTTTCTATGTGTGCTGTGACATCACACAAACGCCCCCAAAGAGGGTGCTGTTATACTGCAGTACTACTTCCACCATTCTGAGGAAAGCAGTAACACTCATTGGAGCTGATAGCAGAGCTTAGAATAGGGGTGTCAAACTCAAAGCCTGCAGGACGGATCCAGCCTAAGGGGTGCTTAGATCTGGTCTGTGGGGAAGTGAAGGAAATCGTGAAGGAATGGCCTGTGGTGCCCCTGCCAGCAAAAATGGGCTCCCGAGCTCCATTTTCGCTGGCAGAAGGTTGCAGGGGGCCATCCCAGCCGAAAACAGAGATCAGGAGCCCATTTTCGCTGGTAGAGTGCTCGGGCCACCATAGGTGCCCCTGACACAACTGACATCAAGCTGGCCATGGCCACACTGGGCACACCCACCCTGGTCTCCCGAGGTCAAACACAACTCAATGCGGCCCTCGTGAAATTGAGTTTGACATCCCTGGAAATTAAAAGAGGAAATGATGAATGAGAAAAGCTTAATTGAAAAATATATTGAGACATTTATTCAGGATTATTTTTTTAAAAAAACTTTAAATGTGCCCTACATAGAAAACAAAAATTAGTTGCCGCACAAGCGATTACGCTATATTACACTGCTGTAATGCTTATCACCTGAATCTAGACTAGGGTTCTCCAATCTTGGCAACTTAAAGCCTGGCGGACTTCAACTTCCAGAATTCCCCAGCCAGCAAAGCTGGGAGTTGAAGTCCGCCAGGCTTAAAGTTGCCAAGGTTGGAGACCAGAGGTGATATTCAGCAGGTTCTGACCAGTCTTGGAAAACCAGTAGTGGGAATTTTGAGTAATTCAGAGAACCTGTAAATACCACCTCTGACTGGCCCCACCCCATCTATTGTCTGCCTCCCAAGTCCCAGCTGACTGGAAGGAAATGGGAAATTTGCAGTAATCTTCCCCTGGAGTGGGGAGGGAATGGAGATTTTACACTATTCTTCCCCTGCCACGCCCACCAAGCCACACCCACAGAACCGGTAGTAAAAAATTTGAATCCCACCACTGTCTAGACCAGTGATGAGTTTCTAATTTTTTTCCTACTGGTTTGCTCGTGCGTGCCTCCTGCCGCTGCTACTACCGGTTCGCCCGATCTCAGCAACCTACCTCTGGTCCTCACCACTGATTCTCTGCAAATGCATTTCTCATTTCAAACTGCATGACATTCCTGGAGAGAATTTTTCCTATGCACCAGTTGAAGTGGGCAGTTCCAGATACCTGAATGAACGCACCTTTGGAATTGCCTCAAACTTTGAACTGAATGGGGATCTTGCTTTCACATGAGTTTTCATTCCAGTGGGTGCGAGAGTGTAAGCATGTGGATGTGGATTAAGATGATGAAATGCTAAGTATTCATAGAGCATGCTTTTATGTTTTAATGTTTAATTAATATTCCATTCATATTTTAAGATGTGGTAGCAGAGCACTCTAGAAGGCAAATCATACATTCTCACTTTCTAAATACAGACCTGACTCATTGTTTAATTATTAGGCCATATTTATATAACTGCATTTTTCATTTGTATTTAGGGTTCAGCTGGCGGGCGAGGGCCAAAAGGAGAACAAGTGAGTATATAAACTTGCACAATCCATTTATTTTCCAACCTTGCCAAAAACTCTGGAAAGTATACGGTGCATATTTACAATCTAGGCTTGTCTATCTTTTTATATCACAGGGACCTGCTGGGGGAGAAGGAGAGTCTGGACAAAGAGGCGACCTTGTAAGACTCAATGTGTTCACTCCTTTCAATAGGAAATATTCAGACTTAAAATACAAAAAAACCCCTATTGTGTCTCTTAGTGTGACTAAATAGTTCAAGGAAATTGTTCTTGCCAACACTGCAGATTTAATAAAGGAAGCCTTTAGTAATGTAGCAAAATGTTAGGAAGGGATTTGCAATTCATAGAACATGCCAGATGCAATAAAATCACAAAGCTGCCTATTTCCACATTTATTATTTATTCAATTGATATGGTTGTGTAATCGCCAATGACCAGATAGGGCCTCCAAAAAGGATTAAAGACACATCATCATGATAAATAATGGACGCAAATGCTATCTGACTAGGTTATGGTAGTCTTCCCGGAAAAAAAAAACAAAGCCTATAACCCTCTCCAAATCAAGAAATGTGAGCTGGGTTCTTAGTTCTTCTTGCCGCGTGACAAAGTCTTTGCTGAGCTTGATGACAATCTGAGAACCACTATCATTAATGCATCTCTTCCCTACCCGGCAATGATTGGCTGATTTGGTCCAGAAAGCAGCACTTCATTTACTTATGAGGGTTCACCGACAAAAGGGCGACCGACAAAAGCGCGCCCGACTAAACCACGGTGACAAAACTGCAAGTTCTAAAGCGCTCCGACGAATCAGCGCTGAATCGCGCCGACAACAGCGCGGTGACAGAACTGTGCTGTAAACCTAACCCTAACCCTAACCGTAACCCTAACCCTAACCCTAAACGTAATCCTAACCCTAACCCTAACCCTAACCATAAACCTAACCCTAACCCTAAAACTAACCCTAAACCTAACCCTTACTTTCTTCTGTCGACGCGCTGTTGAAAATCGCCCTTTTGTCGCCGCGCTGTTGTCACCGCGTTGATGACATCGCGGTTTTAGCGACGCGGTTTTGTCGGTGCGCTTTTGTCGTGCGCGCTTTTGTCGGGTCACGCTTATGAGAGTTGGTTCGCTGGAGCTTCTCCCCAAGTGGGAACTTGAAATTTCCCTCTTTTAAAAATAAATGCATGAATCAGATTGGCAGCCCTCAAGGCCAAGGTAATCTTCATGGCTTTATTCTCAGGTGCTAGCTCCATGTTTCTTTTATAAGACCTCCCACTGAATATGATCATTCCTGAACTTTCACTCATCAATGGCTGTCCTACTTGAGGATTCTGGGCCACAAAAACCTAGACAGCGCTAAGATTGGGGAAGACATGTATTAATTGCACTAGCTGTTTCTGATACAAAAACTTATTAGGTTTCATATTTTTGATGGTTGCAAAGATTGGAGGCCAAGAATGCCCCAAATAAAAATACCGTGAATTTGACATATAACCGTTTTTATACAGCGAAAACTCATCCAAGGCCCAACTCAACACTCCAACTTCAAAATGTATATTCTGTTGCGGAATTTGTGGTTATTGCTTTCTATCCTTTTGAAGCATCCCTCTAAGACTTCTCCTTTCCTGTAATTATGGTAATACCTGTATACACTCTATATGTAGAAAGAATAATATGAAATGGATTATATGTAAAACTGCACATATCTATGCCAACCTGACACCATTCATCTTGCTTTGTTAGGGTGACGCCGGTTTGCCAGGCCCTAAAGGATCTGTAAGTATGATGAACTGCAGGGTTACTGAAAATCCAAAACATAATAAATCAGCAGAATGTGGTAAAAAAAAAAAAAGAGGGTAGTTGTTTGCTTTCGCAAATATGTTAAAATATTCAGTTCCCCAAGGAAAGAAGCTAAGATGGAATGATTCATCCATTTTCTCCTTTTAAAACTGTGGATTATTCTCTGGAGACTTTTCTTTTTTCAAAAGTGAGAAATGTAACTTTTCCTAATGTGTAGAACAGAGGAGGGGCGAGCATGTAAAAATGAAGTTGGTAAAACAATAAAAGTATATAAAAACTCTGGGAAAGAAATGAAGGATTTAGAACTAAGTATTGGCAAAGCAGTACCTGCCAAGTCAATTTCTATATAGCATGTATCCAGATCTACACACCTTCTAGAGCACAGAGCATCACTGCTATAAGGCGTAAACCCTTGGCATCCTTAACTGCGGTTCAGATTTCTACATAGCCATGTAGTCCAATTGCATTGCAAATCAGGATGCAACATCTGATCTACTTTAGAAGTTATTTTAAAATTGTGGCTACCAGCATGCAAAAAGAAGCAAAGGGAAATGTACTGAATGGAACCCTGTTTTTTGATAGGGTGATATATCAAATACTCTATCTCTATCATCTCTATATCTATCTATCTATCTATCTATCTATCTATCTATCTATCTATCTATCTATCTATCTATCATCATCTATCCATCCATCCATCATCTATCTATCTATCTATCTATCTATCTATCTATCTATCTATCTATCTATCTATCTATCTATCTATCTATCTATCTATCATCTATCTATCTATCTCTATCTCTATCTCTATCTCTATCTCTATCTCTATATCTTATCTCTATCTATCTATCTCTCTATCTCTATCTCTATTTCTATCTCTTATCTATATCTTATCTATATCTTATCTATATCTTATCTATCTATCTATCCATCCATCCATCTATCATCATTATCTATCTATCTATCTATCTATCTATCTATCTATCTATCCATCCATCCATCCATCCATCCATCCATCTATCATCATCATCATTATCTATCTATCTATCTATCTATCTATCTATCTATCTATCTATCTATCTATCTATCCATCCATCCATCCATCCATCCATCCATCCATCCATCCATCCATCCATCCATCCACCCACCCATCCATCATCATTATCTATCTATCTGTCTGTCTGTCTGTCTGTCTGTCTGTCTGTCTGTCTGTCTGTCTGTCTGTCCGTCCGTCCGTCCGTCCGTCCGTCCATCCATCCATCCATCCATCCATCCATCCATCCATCCATCCATCCATCCATCCATCTATCGTCACGTTGGTTCCTGTTACTTAGATTGCCTTTCACTTTTGCAAATTATCAGCTCATTTCAATCTGTGGAAGGTGCAAAATTAAACTCCCTCTTACCTCCATGGTAAAATTCTGCTATAGAGCGCGTTATTTTGGGTGTGTTGAATTAAACATGAAAAGATGCTGAAGGTTCTTTTTTTAGATAAACTCAAGGGGTTCACAGTTCTCGTGATGTGTGGCAACATGTCTCAGTGGTGTCTGGAGAGGGAGCAGCATTTGTTGACTCGGTGGTGCTTGGACTGGAATATTATAATTAATGACGTTTAAACAAACTGGAATATGAAAAGTTAATCATCCACCTCATCTGAAAGCCATTAGGCCTGGTTGTCCTGGACTAATGGAGAAATATTGTTATATATTATAAAGTGTTATGTGTTATTACTTACATGAAGGGAAGAAAAATGGTGAAGGCGGCAAGAGAAATGCGATTTGTTCATCTCTGATTAAGCAGTTATGATGATCTGAAGGGTGAAAATGTGCCCTGGATGGTTTAGAAAGGGAAAAGAGGCTTTGCAATTTATTTCTGTGAATGGCAGAGGACTACAGTAACCATTCAAACTTAATAGAGTTCGAGTACTAGAGGACTATATTGAATTTCCGAAATACGCAATGTAATGTTTTAGTGGAATTGAGTTACATTTTGGAAAACAATACTCACCTACATGCTGCAATTACAGCTCTCACTGAATAGTCTCATCGTATCAGTTCTCCGTATAATCATTCTAGGGGCTTTCTTTTCATCTGTACATATGACTCAATGAGACAATTCTTCTGTGATGGTTGCAACCGTTTATTACATTTCCCTTTCCCTTTCTTCCTCCTTTCCTCCTTTCCTTTCTTCCATTCTTCCATCCATCCTTCTTCTGCAGCTTACAACAATACCCTCCTAATTTTCTCTTTCCCCAAGAAGAGAAATAGCTCCCCACCATCCCAAATGCTTGTACGACCAAATTCTATCTTAGCTAATATTTCTTTCCTTGGCAGTGATATTTATAGAACACAAAAGTGATGAGCTTAAACGCCCTTGTATTTTATAGCCTTCTGGTGGTTAAGCTGTTTTTAAATATTTAATATATTCATAGGATTTGTGCAAAGAGAGGAATTGGAAATTGCTTCGGGGATTCATATTGCTTAAATAATGTTTTGCTGCACAGGTGCCTGTGGGGACAAGGGAAATAAAATGCTACTTGCTATGTGGAAGCTTCTTTTTTGGTTTAAGAGGAGAACACAAAAATAATAATAATTTTTAAAAACCTGACTGAAATGTAAGGTGCCACATCAGATTTCCAGGTTATTTCTCCCTCCTAGGACTTCTTTGCAGAATTTCAGATCAAAAGTAATGTGAAATGTTATGATGTCATACAGGGGTGGGTTCCGTCTGCAGCTACTGCCGGTTAGCTCAGGGATGCGCCACACGTATGCTTGATGTGCGCTGTGTGCGCATGCACAATGCAACAAAAATTGCTCTGCGCATGCGCAGAAGGCAAAAATAACGCATCGCCAAGAGAACCGGTTCAGGGGCATGGCAGGCCTGGGCCGTTGCCAATTCCAGGCCGCCAAGTTATTACCACTTCGCCGGAACCGGTCCGAACCGGTAGGAACTCACCTCTGGTGTCATAATAGCCAGAGGTGGGCAGCACATGAATTAACAACCGGTTCACCCATCCCCAAAAATGTGAGAGCGTGCGTGCACATGCACACTTTGCTCGTGTGTGTGCCATCCGCACATGTGCCTGGCCTTCCATGCATGTTCTTCACTTACGTGTGTGCCTTGCACACATGTGTGCGGCATCAAAAACAAGGCTAAATAAGACAGTATATCTCTGGGGCAGGTGGGCAGGCCCTTCTCACCTGCAGGTCACAGCTACCAGCTCTCCAGAACCGGTCCAATCCGGCAGCAGCCCACCAATGATATAGCATCTTATAACAGGGTATATAATCGTTGATAGTGGAAATCCACATGTTTGGGAATTAAACCTATGGATTCACTGGAATGCCCTGTGCCTTGGAGGAGATAAAAGAAGACAGCATTTGTTATCTGTGTATTGAAAAACCTTCTCATTTAGCAAGCTCACATTATCATTTAACAAGGTGTCAAGAAAGTTAAGATAAATGCCACGAAGGAGGAAGCAGAGTTCTGGTATTATAAACTTTTAATTATGAAGAAAGTTGTTTACCTCTTGCCCCCTTCTTTGTTAGGATGGCAATCTTGGTGAACCTGGCTCACGTGGGCCCGAGGGAAACCGTGGCATGCCTGGCATAGAAGGATTCCGTGGGCCTCCTGGCCCCCGTGGTTTGCAAGGGGAACAAGGGTCTCAGGGGCTGCCTGGCAGTCAGGGACCAGCGGTGAGTAACAGTTCCTTTTTTATAATATGAGTGTTGTCCTGGCAAGTGCAATTCCATTCTTCGAAGAATAGATGCGGGAAGAAGAATGTATTTCGTACTGCTTGCTAGCATGGCTACCAGTTATGAGTTAAGAAGGATCCTTTCTGTCACGACACTTGATTGGCTTTGCGTGGAGTGCTTTGAGTGGAACACTAGTGCTGTCCTAGCTGAAACAGCACATTACACAATGCAAGAGGGATGAAGACCTCCTTTTTTGCCCAAAACCTTAATGGGGTGCAGAGATTGTTACTTCCAGAGGCCTTCTGCATCCTGGGCAAGGGGTTACGACAAACACTGCCGATATATTTCAAGACCTTGAAGTCTGAAAGGGAAGCAATTGGTTGGGTCTCCAGATGGATCATAAATGGTTTGTGCTTTCCACGGAGCTTGAGGGTGACTCTCCCCACCTCTCCAGGGAAACGTGACCTGCCCCAGTTACAGCCCTAATTGAGGGCCTATATTTCTAATAGGTTCATTGTGAATCTATTAGTGTCCTGGATCCTCTACAACAGTGGTCTCCAACCATGGCAACTTTAAGACTTGTGGACTTCAACTACCAGAGTTGGGAACTCTGGGAATTGAAGTCCACAGGTCTTAAAGTTGCCAAGGCTGGAGACCACTGCTCTACAATATCTAAGATGCCAGCCTTAATGCTACTCTTTCAGCTGAGTTTGCCCACAGCAGCATAGAGTTTTGGAAAACAATTGGAACTACTAATGAAATACATATTCAATAAATTTGTGCAGGCAGCAGCAAAGAACAGGTAGAACTAAACCATAGGGTGAACAGGGCAGGCAATCCACCTTTGAGAATTAATCCTAGGCTGGGAGTAATTCAACTCCTACTGAAAAGGTCCTTCCTCAGTCTAGGACTGTGATGGCAAATCTATGGCACGTGTGCCAGAGGTGGCATGCAGAACCCTCTCTTCTGGCACGCACTGTCCCTGCAATTATATTCCTTTTAGAATTTTGGCCTGCCACACTTTCTCTTATTTCATTATGCTGTTTCATTAGTATAGTTGATGGGAGGGGGGAATAGACAGTAGTAGGATTGTGGAATGTATTGTTATCATTCTTTCCTAGAAGACCAAGGTCATTTTTTGTCTCCGCACTTTTACACCTGACCGGAAGTAGCTGGCTGGAGACGCCAGTGTGGAAGAAGAAGATTGGACCATGTGATGGATTGTGGGTGTGGGGACAATGGACTTTTAACTGAGTGGAATTCTGATGTAATTTCCAGAATTGGGATTAACACAGATGTGCTAAGATGTCTGCTTTATTAAATTGGAACTTTAAGGATCGTTAAGCCTTGGACTCTGATTTAATTCTACATGATACTTGGAGCGCTGACACACATGCTGTCACTCCAGGTCAGATCTCCATGGCGTTTCTTTCGTGAACTTCTTTTTCCCTGCAAACGATGAAACAGAAGTTCTCAAAAGAAAAAGATCTTCTTCTTTCTGCCGGTGTTGGGATTCCTCACTTCCTGCCGGCCAGCTGGTCTTTGGGTCTCTGCTGCGCATGTGCACCTGTCTACAAACATGCATCCATATCCATACATGCGCACGTATGCACCAATGGTGGGTTGCAAATATTTTTACTGCCAGTTTGGGCGCACTCCTGCGCCCGTGCAAAGGTGGCGTGGGCAGAGCCTCCCGCTTCCACTACTACCAGTTCAGGTGGGTGGGCGGGGCCTCCCGCCTCCACTACTACCAGTTCAGTCAAACTGGGCTGAATTGGGAGCAACCCACCAATAGTCTGTGCATGCCAACACATGCACCCCAGAGGTGGGGGTGCTGGTGCTGCCAGTTTGGCCTGGATCAGCCGAACCAATAGTAGCGGCGGCGGGAGGCTCCGCTCACCTGCCCGGACACTTCTGAGCATGCACAGAAATATCATGTGTGCAGGGGAGCGCGCCCGAACTGGCAGTAACAAAATTGGGAACCCACCACTGATGTGCACATATATGTCTATGAATGCCCACGTTCGCGTGTGTGCTCCTTTCAGTTTGGGCATTCGTGTGGGTGCAATTTAGGCACTCGGTGCCTAAAAAGTTCTCCATCACTGGTCTAGGAAGTGCAGAGTCATTGCACTTATTTTCACTGGAAAAAATAACTGTTCCTCAACCACTCTGCTTTTCAGTTTTCGAATTGTCCCTTGCCTGACGTTTACCCTTGAAGGTGCTTTTTTGGTAAACTGCACTTGGATTTGTGTGATAACGAGCATGAACCTGCGGTAGGCAAAGGGCGCAATGAGAACTCTTTGCAACTCTCAGGCTGAATTGGAGTAGCAGAGTTTTCTACTCAAGGGGTGTGCCTGACTCTATGGGGAATCCCTTCTTGCCTCTGTTCTCATGCCCCACATACTCAGCTCCCCTCTTCTTCTGTTTATCTTCTTTCTGAAGTAAGGGGTTAGGAAGCAGCATAAAGGACTCACTGGCATCCTGTAGTTGGGACCTTAATGCATGTTCTGGTCTATATTCTTATTCTTGGCTTTCTGCTCCTTGTATTATTGGAACTGCTTCAATCTGCAGGCTTGAAAATATGCCTGCAGCTGCAGAATTGTTCCCTTTGCTGCTCATAATCCCATCTACTCCATCCTTACACAATCACTATGTTATTTTAATGTTGTATTTCTTTCAGGGCAGAGAGCCGACTGATTTGCATATTAAACAGGTTTGCATGAGAGTAATACAAGGTAAATAAAAACACTCTTAATATATTTTTAAGGTTGCTCATGAGTATATTTTAATGTACATACCTAACGCTACAATATGATGTGCCTATGTTCTGTTTTGTCCACTCTTGCATTCATTTTCACTTAGCATTGTCTTGTGCTAATTTTTGAAATCCAGCGGGATTTACTAACTATAACAGCTGAAGTGCAGGATCTGGGTTTGCAAACTCAGATTCAAGGTCTCTTACTCTATCATGATTCAAATCCAATCACACTCTCACACAACCCAAGATATTTCACAGGCCTATTGTGTAGATCAGGGGTAGTCAACCTTTTTATACCTACCGCCCACTTTTGTATCTCTGTTAGTAGTAAAATTTTCTAACCGCCCATATTAATGGTGATTTATAAAGTAGGGAAGTAACTTTACTTTATAAAATGTATAAAGCAGAGTTACAGCAAACCCCTACCGCCCACCATGAAAGCTGGAATGCCCACTAGTGGACGGTAGGGACCAGGTTGACTACCACTGGTGTAGATAAAGCAGCAATGTATGTTTTACCCCACCAGGTACTATAGAGGTCTCAAGAATAAGGCAAAAAATAAATAACGTAATAAATGAAATGTGACTGATTTATAACAATGCCAGTACAAAGTTGGAATGTGAGAGAGGTTTTTAGATGTCATGAGGTGTAGTACATGCTACTAGCATATACAGCATATGCTTTTCTAAGTTTGCTGGGAAGATAATAAAAACGACAATCTCTTTAAAAAGAAAACCCTAAATGCAGCCTTATCTATGTACTATGTACTAGGTATATCTTGTAACACATTGAACCTTACTTGGTGAGGGAGCAGCAAGCAAGTGATCAAGGCACTAAACTATTTACACCATCGAAGACAATTTTGGCATCAGAATTACGATTTTTGCAGAGATGTCGTTTTTAAAAGGGGGCCAATCATAGCAATTCATTTCTTAAGAGAAAATTAAACTCTTCTCCAAGAAACTCATATCTAAACTTCTAGATCTCTCTCTCTCTCTCTCTCTCTCTCCCTCCCTCCCTCCCTCCCTCCCTCCCTCTCCCTCTCCCTCTCCCTCTCCATCTCTATCTCTATCTCTTTATCCCTCCCTCTTTTTCTCCCCCTCTCTCCCTCCCTCCCTCCCTCACACATAGATATTCTCCATGGAAATTTTCTTCATGGAAAATAGGTTTCGTGATTGGTGTTTTTTTTTAACTAATAGGATTACATTTGGAACTGCTAAATGATCATTCATTCTTTCTTCCTATGGTGGGTGTCAGATCACTGAAAAATGGATGTGACATATCCATTGCCTCCAAATGTTTGCAAATCCAACCCCAAAATCTCTAGGGAGGCTAAGAAAACCTCTAATCTGAAACTAGCAGTCAAACCTAGATAGATTATGATCTGTTTCTCAGGAGGTTTCCTGGGTTTGCAAGAGAAATCGATCGGTTCAACCTTAGGACCTTAGCACAATAAGGTTATTCCAGTAAACAGGAATATGTGTTAAATAGAAGATCTTCCTTCCCCACCCCAGTCCTACTGATATTACTCATCTACAGGCATTAATCATAAATAATGTTAACTCATTGCTTCTACCTAATGTTGTAGACTGACCTCTTCCCTCCCTGCTGAACAAGAAGGGCCCATGAAGCTTTTCCCTTCTAGGATTCCCAGATTCTGAAGTGGGGAATTCAGCTGTTCTAAATAAGGCCCGCTCTGAAGGGAAGCCTTAATCTCACTCTCACAGCAAATCTCTTCAAATCTGACTTCTTGCCACATGAACAATCAGCAATAATCCGTATACCATCAACCAGTTTATAACCCTAGCAAATTTCATAGTAATAGATTATCTATCATGAATTTAGGAAACTTGTACACCGATGGTTTCCACCGTTTTGAAATCAGATGTGAAGTTTTGCAATTCCCAAAATACAGGGAGCCATGATGGTGCAATGATCAGAATGCAGAATTGCAGGCTAACTCTGCCCACAGCCAGGAGTTCGATCCTGACTGGCTCAAGGTTGATTTAGACCCTCCATCCTTCCGGTTGTCAGTAAAATCATGACCTAAATTGTTGGGGGCAATATGCGGACATTGTAAACCGCTCAGAGAATGCCGGTATATAAGTCTGAAGTGTTACTACTATTGCTATTAAAAAAAAAACCTGAGCTAATTTATCTCTAGCTCAGCTTCCTCTTCTAACATCCAGAGATTTGAAACAGTCCGTGTAGCTCTTCTCAACTGTCAGCTCAAGAGGACTGACACAGATTTCCCCTTTCCCCCCTTTTTAAGCAGGAGAGGAGACTTATGCCAAGTATTAGGCTGTTCGGTTTTCTTCATTTCTTTTTCTTCTCTTTTTGTGAGGAGAAGGAGGACTTTAGTTTTGATTTTGCCACAACACTTGCAGCGATTAACACTAAAGGAAAGGCATAGTTTGCCTCATGAATTGTGAAAGGAAGATACGTTTGTATCTTGTCCGCAAACTGCTTAAGAGAGAAGGCAGAGGGGAGAAGGTGACGGTGTGGAAATGGTCTGCATGGACTTCAACACTTCATTCTTTTCATTGAGCAGAACAATTGGTGCAGATGGCTGCTAGTCTTCGGAGGCCTGAATTTGGGGCTCCTGGCATTCCAGGCCCACCTGGCCCACCTGGCTCCCCTGGACTTCCAGGAGACAGTGGCTTCCCAGGACAGGCTGGATCCCGTGGATTGCCTGGTCTTAAAGGCCCTCCTGGTGAGATTGGTCCGAAAGGTCCGAAAGGTGAGAAATTCAGAATATTGCTTTGTGCATCAGATTTATATTATTATTATTATTATTATTATTATTATTATTATTATTATTATTATTATCATCATCATCATCATCATCATCATCATCGTCATCGTCATCGTCATCATTATCATTATTATTATGTGGTTAATCTTTGGTGAGATTCACAGCCTTTGGGGCTGGTTGTTGTTGTTATTATTATACAATTGTATCACAGCGGCCAGTTGTTTCGCCGGATTTGGCATTGGTTACTAGTCGGGCCCCACCCAGGGGCCTAGGACGTCGTAACGTATTTTCGTAATATGCGTGCAGATCCAAGCAGTGCGGCTTTTTGCATTTGACTCATGGTGATTTTGTCAATTTTTAACTGTTTTAAATGTAATTCCAGTGCTTTTGGAATAGCACCCAGTCTGCCAATTACCACTGGAATTACCACTGCTGGTTTGTGCCATAGTCGTTGAATTTCAAATTTTAAGTCCTGGTATTTTCTTGCAGATGTTTCATTGCCCAAACTATGGTAGGTCACTCCAGTTCATTCAGAGTTCTTCAAACATTTTGGGTTTCTAAAGTGACCCTTAGGTGGAATTTTTTCCATCAAGTAAGCCTGGGCTAACCTTCCATTCTTTTTTTTTTTGTTAGTCTGTCTGTTCTAGAACAAACAGAAATTCCTTGGCTTTACAAATACGACAGTCGTTGGAATAGGCAGAAGGTGCAACATCTAATCCACATCACAGCCATATGGGGCATCTCAATAGTGCTGATATTTTTTAGCTCTAATCAGAAAAATGTGAAAGAAAAGATTTGGGCCAGGTCGGCTATTTTTGATCCTGAGCAAATTGGGATATGGGGGAAGTGGTTGAGTGGGAGCATAATTCGCTTTCCCCAGCATTTCAATATGTGCTGTTTTTCAAGATCCGAGGTGAGTGTTCTGGTCCTTATTCAGCTGTTGAGTGAGCTCATCTGGCAGATGAAGAGCGGTGTCATTATTATGTAGATAATACTCTATTTCCCTAATGTAATCTGAAGGATGTTTGGCTGCAAGGGTATAAAACCGATGCCTGCAATGGATGCAATTAATTCTTGGTGATCTACTTAGGGTAGATGTTCATCAGGTCCGGTGATTCTCAACCTAGTTTGGATATACTGGTTCGTAGCTTAGGGTGCAACTTCGTATTTTATCCGCTAAGTGAAATTTGTCATGCTACTATGAACATTTCCAAAGGCACCATGCAGTGGCCTGACAAATAGCATATGGGTTTCGAGTAAATCGCAGTCCAGGCTCAATAGGAACATATGTCTGCTGGAGAAAACTAATTCTGTGAAACAGTTCTCTTGCTCAAAGATCAGAGGTGGCTAAAAAGGAGAGAGAGAGGAAGTGAAAATTAGCCAAGCTTTAGACCAAAATAGCTTGTTGTCTGACAACCCCTACAAGATAATTACCACTGGCACACAGTAATCAGCACCTAAAAGCATGTTATACCTAAAAGAAGGAGAATGGGAACGAGTGTGTAAAGTAGGCTGGCATGATAACAGCGGCTAATTAATCTGCACAAAGGAAGAATGCAAAGCCTGCATTTTATATCTCGCAGTTAACAAAAACAAAACAAAAAACAGGAATAGGTGAGAAATGCAAAGCTTCCGGGAGAATGTGGCCTGCCAAGAGCAGTCCATAGATTATAGAATAAAATCTATAATGTTTTAGCCATATTGTAGCAGAAAATGACCAGCTCTTTGTCAGAGGGAGAGGTTTATTTGTGCAAAGGTTCAGTAGTGATTGATCAAGCAAAATCTGAACCCCGAAGGGCAGTTGTTTACAGTCTTTTATACTTTTATCGATCATCCCAAAGTACCTGGCCTTCTTGTGTCACGTAGACCTCATATACAATCTTCCAAAACAGAGACAGGACATTCATTACTCATTTACCTCCCCACAGGGGGTATTGGTACAAATATCCTGTTTCATTTGTTAGGTGAAGCAAACAGAACAACTAATCTTAAAGGTAATCATTCCTTTTTCCCATTCCACCTGGTAAAGAAACTTTAATACCCAAATAATCTGTCTAGTTATCAAATCCTCTTTTAATATTCCTCCTAATGATAGTTCAGTCTGTATCAGGGGTGGGTTTCAACCGGTTCGCGGCGGTCCCTGCGAACTGGTTGGTCGCCGAACCCGGAAGTAAGTAACTTCCGGGAAGGGCACGCCCACCCGCGGTCCTTACCCGGTTTTGACGAGTTCTGCGCTTCCACGCATGTGCAGGACGCATACAGTGCCTGCGCGATCGTCCAGGAGCAGCTGGAGCGTCGCACAGACGCTAGTACGCATGCGTGCACCGCGTGCGTGCACGAGGATGCCGCCGGCCCCATTCCAACCGAACCGGTTGGAACGGGGCGAGAAACCCACCCCTGGTCTGTATCTAGGCAATTCTCCAAAGCAAGCCAGGAAGAAGGGAATTCTAAAACAGGCAAAGAGTTAACGTGGCAGCCTCAGGAAGGATGGCGAGATCCCATTAGGACAGCCTCCTTGCTGAATGCTAGAAAAGGAAAGGGAAAAAAAAAACACACTTCTCTGTAATGTCTCCCACAGCTAAACAAAACTATTCTGATTTAATGAACCAAATGGCCTTTTCTGGTTGTCAGCATTGCAAGGATCTGAAAATCTGCAGTATCAGCTGTTTCAGAGTGAACTTAATTCCTCTGGTGTTGCTTAACTATTCCGGATAAAAATCAAAGCATCCTTTACGCTTAATAAGAACTTAATAGTAAGGCATAGAAACCCCACATTTACTAACTGCAATGAAACGTAGGCACTCTTAGAAATTACGAGATAGAAAAAAAAGGGGGCAGAGTTTAATGGAAAGGAAAACTAACTGCAAAAAAAAAATATCGAAGTCTTGGAATAAGAAAATTTATAATATTCTTAAAACTCTCTGGTATTATTAACATGACTAGATGCCTGCAATGGACCATATAGATTAGCCAGCTTTTATTCACTTCTAAGCTACATCCAAGGTATTAGGACTTATTTTTAAAGCTGTAAATAGCTGGCAGCAGATATATCTGAAAGTGCATCAAACTTTCAGGTCTGTTCTCAAGGCTTTTTCGGGTGCCTTGATAAAAGCATTCACCATAAACTTTTAAAAGCATTGACAATCAGAACCCTACGTGTCTTTGAATGTTGGTGTCTTAATCTCTTGCCTAGTTACTTCCTTAATTAAAGGCAAGCCATTCCAGACCAGAAGAGACTTTATCAACAACGATACTTTCTCCACAGAGCTTCTCAGGCCAAACAAAGCCTTTTTAATTCGTTTTAATAGTTTTAAGGACCTGCTACAGTTGATTGTAGCCCAACTGGAAATTTTAAACAAGGTGGCAGGTAGCACGCAAATGTTTTAAAGAAGCAAGGGGGTAGGAAATGTATATAAAATGAAATAAAAATGTGTTGTTTTTTAAAAATTTTTATTTTAGGTGACACGGGTGAGAAGGGGGAGAGAGGATTCCCAGGTCAAGGGCCCAAAGGCTTGCCAGGAACAATAGGACTCCCCGGTAAGTATTGAAAATGGCATCTGGGTCATCCAAGAAATGAGAAAACCATTTCACATTAGAAGCTCCATTTAACACAGTGCTGGAAATAAAGGCATCTGCTTTGAAGAATGAGCACTTCTCTCTCTCTCTCTACACACTGTTGGAAGAAATGTCCATTGGGTTCAGTTCCAAGTGGGAAAAAAGACACATGGAGGCTGTTTGGAAAGATTGTTTGATGATGGACAGCGCCATATGGGGTTTTTATGGGGGGTCCTGGGCAAATGAGCACATGGGATGTGTGTGTGTGTGTGTGTGTGTGTGTGTGTGTGTGTGTTGCATTTGTGCTGATAAATAAATAAAGGGAGACTAGTATAGATCTATTTCAAGCTATTTAGCTCTCATCAGCTAGCCACACCCTTACTGGGATTTGGCTAGCTGATGAGAGCTAAATAGCTTGAAGTAGATCTATACTAGTCTCCCTTTATTTATTTATCCGCACAAATGCAACACAAATGTAACAAAGGCAACAGTAAAAATAATGGCTTTCTGTCTGGATGGTCTCTTGAGATGAGCCAATAGACAGAGAAAGGAATCAGTCTGCTTCCTCCCATATTTGGGCATACCAGGGGTTGTGACATAATACATACATACATACATACATACATACATACATACATACATACATAATGTGTGTGTGGGTATGTATACACACACACACACACACACACACACCCATACCCTACATATACATATACATATACATATACATATACATATGTACATACACTCTCATTTAGAGACACATCATTTAGGAGTCTGTTTTCAGATTCATTCTCTCTCTCTCTCTCTCTCTCTCTCTCTCTCTCTCTCTCTCTCTCCCTCCCTCCCTCCCTCCCTCCCTCCCTCCCCCCCCTCTCTCTCTGATGTAATGAAGAAGGTTTGGGGCAATTCCTATTATGGTTGAGAGCTACTCCTACCTTTATTGGATCTTGGGTGAGGGTATTTGCTTATGAATAGACCTAGCCATCTTTTTATCTCTTAAGTGCTGACATCTGCTGTGGGCTATTGAGGAGGGTGGGGCTATTAAGAGTGGGTCTGCTTCCTGTCTAAAAAAAACATGTTTCTCCATTTCTTATCTAAGGAAGTATAATATTCTGCCTTTTTAATATTTCCTAGAATATTTCATTCTCCTGGGAGAAGGGTGGGTACTAACTTTCTACAACACCCATCACCCATTTTCCCCTCTACCCCAAATTTTTGGCCTCCTTTTCTGTTGCAGTTCTGTGGCCTTTGTTGCAAAAGGTGACTTGACTTGATTCATATGTAATACCAAGCCATCATAGAGTTGTTTTGGATTAGCATGAGTTAACCGACACATTATGATTTAGGAATCTGTACAAGGTAGGCCATAATTTTTGGACAAACCTTGCTTGAAAGAACTTAGCTTAAATATTATGCGTCAACTCATCCAAAGTGTACCTCTTTTAAAATAGCCAGTTAGATCTCGGTTATGGTTCCTGCAACTTAACTGTTATCAATTTTTCCCCCCTCATGCTGCTTTTTACACCTTTATCATGATGGGCAAAACTGAGGATTTACAGTATAATAAAAGAATCAGCTTGAAAACCAAGAAGCCATAAAAGAAAAGCATTAAAATCAGTTTCAATTGTGTCATAACTGCATAGTATGCAAAATTGCATGAGACAAGGACCAAGCACATATTGAATAAATTAAAAATACCACATAAGCTTCCACTTAAAATGAGTTGTGTGAGGATTTGCAAATCCTTTAAATTGATTTTGGTGGCACAGCATTTTGAAGTTCAGTTTCTGAATACTGCATTGGGGATATAGTGAGAATGATGGGGGGCGGGGGAATGCTCTGCAAAAGTCTTTATTGGTCATAACTGAAGCAAAAGTGCCCTCTAGTGGCCAGTAGAATACAAATAATTTGGCATTGTAAAAATAACCTTACAGTAAGGCTGGATTACAAATAATTCTGCAAATAACCCCTTTCTGTTTCTCTGCATTAAAAGTAAAATGAGTTCCTTTGTTTTAATTTCCTAGCAGACATTCTCCCTCTTCTTTCCCCCAGGTTACATTATATTTTCTATGTCACTTTTCAACTTCTTGTCTGCCTTTGTCAGACTGATCATTCCAGATCAATTATGAAAAGCAATTTATGGTGCCTTCATGGAAAGAAGGATTTGAAAGTTGGGATGAACTATTGGGATCAACTGCTATTTGCTGTTTTTAATTGAATGAACTACAGTTGGCTCGATTCACTGAGCATACTAAGCCACAGACCATGGCTTACAAACTAGGATGATTGGGTGTGCATTTTATCTAGTGTGATAAATCCAGATAGCAATAGCAATAGCAGTTAGACTTATATACCGCTTCATAGGGCTTTCAGCCCTCTCTAAGCGGTTTACAGAGTCAGCATATCGCCCCCCCAGTCTGGGTCCTCATTTCACCCACCTCGGAAGGATGGAAGGCTGAGTCAACCTTGAGCCGGTGAGATTAGAACCGCTGAACTGCAGATAACAGTCAGCTGAAGTGGCCTGCAGTACTGCACCCTAACCACTGCGCCACCTCGGCTCTTAGCGAAAATGTTTTCTCATTGGAGTAACCTATTGTCTATTGGTTGGCAAAGGAGGGAAATTAGAATCCAACCTTCCCTTTCATACAGAAGATGACTGTCTATAGCAGGGATGGTGAACCTTTTTTGCCTCAGGTGCCACCCCCATAATTTAATGTCCCCCAGCACCATGCCCCCTGCGCATGCACGCATAACCCCCCCTTGCTGCCCTGCATATGCGTGCATGGCTTTCTTGGAGACTAGGGAGGGCAAAAACGGCCCAACACAGAAACCGGAAGTTTGGGAACGGACTTCTAGGTTTCCCATTGGGCCGTTTTTCTCCCACCGGAGGCTTCCCTGAAGCTCTGGAGGGTGAAAAACGCCAAAACTCAAGGCTGAAAATCAGCTGGAAGTGCCTTCAGAAATGGCTCCACGTGCCATAAGTTCGCCATCACAGGTCTACAGCAAACTTGAAAACTTTGAGATGCACAGAGGTCAATTCCCAGATTTTCCTAACTAGCATGTTAGCTGAAGAATTCTTGAAGTTGAAGGCCATATTCCTTAAAGTTGCCAAGTTTGAAAAACATTGGTCTATAACAAGGGTGTCAAACTCGTGTCATCACGGTGTCATCATGTAATGCATCAGGACTCCCCCCCCCCCCCTTGCTAAATCAGGCATGGACAGCATGTGATGCATCTGGCCTGTGGGCCGTGAGTTCTTGACAGTCCTGGTCTATAGCAACAACTGTCCTGTGTTAAGACTTTGGAGACTCACTTTTCCAGAAGACCCAGTTGTGTAGAAAGCCTCCACTAATACTTTGCATTGTCTACATGGGGTTAGATTAACAGGAGAGATCATCCATGCAAATAAGACTTTTACAATGACAACAAAATGATAATTAAATGCTTTTTTCTAAACTCATGGCCTGGTTTTTGTCTTTGCAGGAGAACCCGGCAAGGCCAGTTATGGCACTGATGGGCGAGATGGTGAAAGAGGCCCACCTGGAGCCAGTGGTTCCCCTGGTATTCCTGGTCCTCCTGGCCCTCCAGGTCCTCCTGGTTATTGTGAACAGTCAGCCTGCACCATGGAAGCTGGATTACAAGGAGGGCAGAATGTGAAAGGCCCATGAAAAATGTAGCATTGCACAAAATGACACGAAGCCATCTTTGATCTGCAGATATCGACCAACCACCAAGAGACACAGCCTAGAACAGTGTTTCTCAACCTTGGCGACTTTAAGTCCTGTGGACTTCAACTCCCAGAATCCCCCAGCCAGCATAGCTGGCTGGGGAATTCTGGGAGTTGAAGTCCACAGGACTTAAAGTCGCCAAGGTTGAGAAACACCGGTCTAGAAAAATCTAAAAAATACAGCAAATCCTATCAAGGCCTTGACAGATCTAAATGTTCTGATTGTTCCCTCCATCTGTTTCCTAAAACAGTACAAGACAGTTAAACGTTTCAAAATGGTGCTTACAAAGCGATGCCAAGTGGCTTTTCTTTTGTTTTCTTGAATTATGATGAAAGGCAGTAGATGTTTTTTCAGCTCTTAGTTCTTTGGGGTTCCTAAAGTACTTACTTATAGAGTACAGAACAACCATCTCTTGTACAGTCTAATACATCGGAATAGTAAATTGTCCCAATTTCTTTCCTTTCTCCAAAGGACCCATTTTAGTGCTTTAAGCAGCCTGAGATTTAGATTTCGTAGTCACCCTGTTTTAAAAGTGCTAATTTCTGAAGAGTTTATATATATTTATAGTGCTTCAGTGCCAGGTTTACCCGGGAATATGTCAGGTGAAATAAACTTAGTGTTCTGCTCTGTTTGAAACATCCAGAAGTTAAACCACTGCGAAAGGATTTTTAATCTTTTGAGAACAGTTCAAATTTATAGCTGAGTTTATTTATTTATAAATACCTTGTCTCTGATTGTATACAAATGATATAAACAACATGACTCAATCCTTTGCATTTTTATAGAAGGTAAATGGAAGTAAAACGAAGAGCATTTTTTTATTTCCTTTTTTTGAAAAAAAATTGGAAGTGGTAAAAAACGAAAAGAGTATATGACATCCTCCAAAAGTTGGAATGCATTTTGAGCATAGCTTTATTTTTTCATAAAAAAGACAATTATCCCTATTATATGAAACACATGACCTGTCTTTTTTAATTCAAAAATAAAAGTATCCTTTTAACATAATAAACCCCACTTTTCCTGTTTCTTTTTGTCTAGTTTCTGTGTGTTGAAAATGAACTATGTGGATATTTTCACCTGTGCCTTCTGGATAATTTATTTCAATGAATCCTTCAAGTTGGTATTGTCCACGTTGTGCAAGATAATTTATTTGCATAAACTACTGTAAATTGGTTTTTCTTTTAACAAGTAGCATACAAAATACACCAATGATCAAAATACAGTCATAGTAATTGGGCTATTTCTTATAAATTCACAAACGTCTGTACAAATATTTGTTCATGGCAAGTGCCAGCTGCTGTGATTGATGATAGATAGAAAAATAACCGAAACCTGGTCAGGCTGGTGCCTTCGGCTTCATGCTTGTGCGAGCAAAGCGTGATTGGAGCTGCCGTCTTTCTATAAATATTGGTGGGGGTGTGTGGAGTGCTGTAACATCTTGATTAGTTGATGGAGTTGATGTTTGCAGATTAGTCGGCTCTTTCGTAACATCCTGTGTGGCTGAGGTACTGGCTGTGTGCCTATTGTTCTTTTGTGTTGTAATGACCTGGGTAATGGGACCTTGTTGAAACGTCGCCAAGATACTCTCAATCTTACACAGGAAAAGACCCGAATATGCCAAGACCTGCATACCTGTACCTGTGAAAATCTATGGATGGATGGATAGATAGATAGATAGATAGATAGATAGATAGATAGATAGATATCCTCAATTATTTTTCTTCCCACTTTGTTGGCAGTCATCCTATGAAAGTTATGCTTCTGAATAAATGAATTTCATTTGTTTTTTTTTTATTTAAATTTGTTGACTGGCCAATTCTACTGGAATCTAGTGACTTAGAAAAGTAGGAAAAATAGAAACATTGACTCACGCAGGCAGCCCAGGCTAAAACAATCTAATAGATTGCAAAATAGGGGTCATTGAACAAATAGTAAATATCAGTCCCAGATCTGGGACCAAAGGCAGGTTTCCAAAGGTTTCTGAAATCCTAGAAGGGAGGGTGCTTTTCTTATCTCTAAGGAAATGCTATTCCTGAGGCTGGATACCACACTCAAGAAAGCATGCTTCCCATGTCCCACAAGAGGAGAGTGTTTAATGGAGGGGACCTTGAGTACCTTCATCAATGTGATAACCAGTGCCTTGAATTGCTGGAAGCCAACTGGCAGTTAACGCAACTTAGTTAGCAGTGATGATGAACGGGTACCTATTACTGCCTGTCCCACTGCATTTGAACCAGCCATAGATCCTGGGTGGTCTTCAAGAGTAGCCCCATGTAGAGTACATTGCAATAATCCAATTTTGAGGTGACCAAGGCATGAATGTCTGAAGGACCTCTTGATCGAGGAAAGGATGCAACTGGGTGCATAAGCGTCATGTTGCTGTCATGTGACATTTCATGACATTTTCCCCCTTAGTGGAGCTGGGTGGGCGTGGCCTGTGCGTGACGCATCTCGCTCAGAGGCCTCCAGTTTGACAACCCTGGACTAGAAAGTGCAACAAATTTAGTTATATTAAGTTATATTCCTAGGGAATACTAAAGTTGTACTATATCAATTCACCTGATAAAATGTCCTACTTAGTTCAGTGGGACATATTTTGAGTACTGCACACAACACATGATTGCATCTCGAGTATGAGACAATGCGACTTATAATGGAACTACATATATGTATAAGATGGGTGTCAAACTGGTGGCCTGCGGGACAGATGCATCACACACAGGCCACGCCCACCCAGCTCCAAGAAGAGGAAAACATCACAAAATGTCACATGATGACCATGTGATGCTGCAAGTTTGACACCTGTAGTATAAAGATCATCATTGGTTACTTTTGCGCAAAGCACACACTTTTATATATTAAGTCTATATCTTCATTAGAGTTTTCAAATGTATGGATTATAGGTTACTGTAGATGCTTTAACTGTTGTTAAATTATTACTGCCTTCTGTAAGCTGTCAGGGAATCAGTTTAATAATAGCAATAGCATTTAGACTTATATACAATGCTTTACAGCCCTCTCTAAGCACTTTACAGAGTCAGCATATTGCCCCCAACAATCTGGGTCCTCATTTTACTGACCACGGAAGGATGAAAGGCTGAGTCAACCTTGAGCCGGTCAGGATCAAACTGCCGAACTGTTGGCAGCCGGCAATCAGCAGAAGTAGAGCCTGCAAATACTGCATTCTAACCACCATGCCACCACATCAACTCTGCTCCACAAGATCAGACCACTTTCAATCAGAAACATTACATCCTTCCCCCTTCTTTTTTCCATTCCATAGGTTAATCCATGCCATTTATCATGTACTCTTCCTACATCCTATATTGTATAAAGCCTTCTGTATATCACAGTTGGGCCCACAGATATTGATCTCAGTTGCCCATCATGGCTTTGGTGAACAAAGACACTCACATAACACCTTTTCAGTAATACAGAAGAGAAAATGTAGAATTGAGTCCAGCCTGCCCACCATGTCACATGCAGTGTTTTCTGTAAATGATAAGATTGGATCAGTTTGAGCACATTTTGGCCAATCTGCCACAAGTGCTACCAAATACTTGCACATAATTAGGACATATTTCTCAATTGACAAGCTGATCATCTACAGAGGGGGCTTCTTGGCTACACATGTATAGGTAGCCCTAAACTTAGCAACATAAATTCGGGGCTCAACTGTGTTTGTAAAGTGAAAAATCTGTTAAGTGAGTTTTGCCTGATTTTACTACTTTTCCTGCAGTAAATCACTGCAGTTGTTAAATTAGTAACATGGTTGTTAAGTGAAGCTGGCTTCCCCACTGATTTTGCTTGTCAGAAGGTCGCAAAAGGATGGATCGCATGATGCCGGGACACAGCAACTGTCATAAATCTGAACCAGCTGTCAGGTATCTATGTAAATCACATGACCATGTTGATGCTGCAAGTCGTAAGTGTGGAAAATGGTCATGTCACTTTTTTGCGTGCCACTGTAACTTCGGTCACTAAATGAACTGTTGTAAGTTGAGAACCTCCTGTATACCTGCAGCATTTGCACTGCTTACATGGTGGTGAAAGGGAAAGAGGCATTCAGCACAACTGTGACTGTACAAAGCAGCCTCTCAAAAAGATTTCGTTGGGCTTTTTATAAAGGCAGTGTGTGCACTTAAGAAATTGCTTTGTCGTTGTCTATTTCTATCGTCCCAAGAAGCTCCAGATAAAAGTAAACAATTTACCCACAGCTTTGCAATATAGTTCATGATTATCCCCACTGCAAGAATAGAAATGTGGGGAAGGGGGCGACTGAGAAATAGTAGTTGATGACTGTTTATGACTTTAAATATCTTGGTGGCTCTCCAGAAATGGAACTAAAAATTACTCTTGTGGAATATTATTGCTAGTCAGAACTTTATTTTATCTCCCACTTTGGCCATTTGTCAGGTTCGTGCTACCCTCCGGCTGGGTGTCTACGCCATCATTCTTATGACAGGCTTGATATGGTACTAGCAGCAGCAACGCCTAGAAAGACGGATTTTACAACCGAGTTCACTCCGACCTTGCAATTTCACTCAGGCTCAACATTGAAAGGCAGCTTTCAAAACCTCTATGGGCTATTTCCCATTCACAGTTATTTAATAGATCAAAAAATATGCAAACCCAACCAATACCTCCTAGTCCATATTTTGACAGCGTCAAGGATTGTTTACGCACAATGCTGGAAGAGTGAAAATGCCCCCACCAACACTATGGTGATGAATAAAATTTTAGAACTAGCAGAAATGAACAGATTGACGATGCGAATTAACGACAAATAAAATACAGACTTTTATACAGTCTGGGAGAAGCTGTACAAATGGCTTGATGAGTCAGTGAAGACTTAGACACAAAAAGAGATAGCTGACTAACTTAATACGATTAAACCAATAACTCAAATGAACAATATACAACAACTGAGAGATAAGCTAAAGGAGAAATGTATTAGGGGTGAGAACCCACCGTCGAGCAATTTTGTTAGACTACAATGTTGGGAAAACTTAAAAAAGCTGATAGGAAATCCGCTATAACTACCTGCATGGAATTAGCAATTAAGCTTCATTTTAGATGAGGCGAGAGGATTTATAATCCTTTCCTCTTTAAGCAAGGAAAGGAAAAGAGAACCAGGTTGTCCTCAGCAGAGGAAAATATGTAAATGTAACACAGGTTAGAGGGGAGGGAAGGAGGACAGTAGGGAAGTCAGGATGGAGAAGAGAAAGGAGAGGAACAGGAAAGGCAGAAGAAGGGGGGAAGGATAAAGAGGAGGAAGAGAAAGAAGAGAAGGGAAAGGAGGTGGGAAGAAAGAAGGAGAGAAGAAAGAGAAGAAACTGGGGGAGGAAGGAGAGAGGGAAGAGGAGAGGGTAGTAAAGAGGGGAAGAGGGAGGGAAAGAAAGAGAGAAGGAGAGTTGAAAGGAAGAGAAAAGGAAGGAGGAGGGAAAGAGGAAGGGAAGGAGGGAAGGTATGTGAGAAGGAGGGGGGGATTGAGGGAGGGAAAGGAGGGGGAAGGAGGAGAAAAGAAAGGAGGGAAGGCAGGGGAGAAGGAAGTAAGGGGGGAGGGAAGAAAAGGATATGGAAAAGAAGAAACGAGGGAAGAGAAGAGGGAGGGAAGGAATAAGATACCTAACCTTTGATGTTTATAATGATTTGATAGTATGGGAATATCTCGAAATGTAGTTGTATTGCTTTTTACAAGTTATGGATGTTGTATTTTCTTTTTACCAATAAAATCTTTTTTTAAAATTAAAAAAACCAAAAAAACACCTCCGGCTCTTTCCCATTCACAGTTATTTCGCCCTTCCAACAGCTTTTCACGCCTGGGATGCCACTGAAGCTAAGCTAGTGAATTATATAAGCTGCCTCCACAAAACCCTCATTGGAGAATGGTGGCTGCTTTTCAAGAGGCAACTGGACTTTCTGGTTGTTGTTATTTTCTTTGAAGACGCTTCTCATCCAAGAAGTTCCTTCAGCTCATTTCTTGGATGAGAAGTGAAAGTCTTCAAAGGAAAGGAGAGGGGAAAACCCCCCAGAAAATCCAGTTGCCTCTTGAAAAAAAAGCTCCTTTGGGACAACCATGACTGAGAATCTCCATATAGATCTGTGTTTCCCAACCTTGGCAACTTGAAGATGTCTGGACTTTAACTCCCAGAATTCCCCAGCCAGCCAGCTGTCTACACCAGTGTTTCTCAACCTTGGCAACTTGAAGATGTCCGGACTTCAACTCCCAGAATTCCCCAGCCAGCAAATGCTGGCTGGGGAATTCTGGGAGTTGAAGTCCAGACATCTTCAAGTTGCCAAGGTTGAGAAACACTGGTCTACACCATCAGCTGGCTGGCTGGGGAATTCTGGGAGTTAAAGTCCAGACATCTTCAAGTTACCACGGTTGGGAAATCCTGTTATGGACGGTGGTCGTTTTTTCTTCTTTCCGCCTCAGTTATGGATGGAACTGCGGCGCGGCTTAAGTTCGGCGCTCTCCTGCCCTCCGCCCCCCCCCTCCAACCGACATTTCTAGCGAGCGTTCTAAAAGTTGACGTCGTCGCTTTTGAATAAAAACGAGCCGTTGATTTCTTTCTTCTTCAGCGCCCTCCGCTGCGGCATTTGAAGGCTGGGCTCGGAGTAGGGAGTGTTGAACGGTGGGAGAGCCGAGCTTCTTCAAAGGAGGCGCTGGAGGAGCTGTGTATCCCATAATAACGGGGACACCCTCCGTCGTCTAGCGGCCTAACTGTTGGGACAAGGAGAGAGACGGAATAGCGCCAAAGGAGGAGACGAGCGGTGGTGTTATCGTAGGGGGTATAGCGAAAAGAAAGAGGTATTAAGATAGGCACACAATAGGTTAATGGCTCAGTAGCAATTATTTATTCACACGGAAAAATGCCCAGTTCAAGGTTTGCTTTATGTAATCATTCTTAGAAATTGAGCTGCTCTCTTCTTCAGTGTTAACTGCCATTATGTCACTGTGCCCCCGCTTCGATAAAACCTTGCTGCTCAAATTTCAGAAGCAGCTGTTTTTCCAGAAAGGACCTGCCCTCCTCAGATAATCTATCTATCTATCTATCTATCTATCTATCTATCTATCTATCTATCTATCTATCTATCTATCTATCTATCATCATTATCTATCTATCTATCTATCTATCTATCTATCTATCTATCATCATTATCTATCTATCTATCTATCTATCTATCTATCATCATTATCTATCTATCTATCTATCTATCATCATTATCTATCTATCTATCTATCTATCTATCTATCTATCTATCTATCTATCTATCTATCTATCTATCTATATCATCATCATCATTATCTATCTATCTATCTATCTATCATCATTATCTATCTATCTATCTATCTATCTATCTATCTATCTATCTATCTATCTATCTATCATCATTATCTATCTATCTATCTATCTATCTATCTATCTATCTATCTATCTATCTATCTATCTATCTATCTATCTATCTATCTATCTATCTATCTATCATCATTATCTATCTATCTATCTATCTATCTATCTATCTATCTATCTATCTATCTATCTATCTATCTATCTATCTATCTATCTATCATCATTATCTATCTATCTATCTATCTATCTATCTATCTATCTATCTATCTATCTATCTATCTATCTATCTATCTATCTATCTATCTATCTATCTATCTATCTATCTATCTAGAACTGAACTGGACTTCGTACGACCCCTGGGTTCATCATCCTGCCGAAGCACATTTATTGAGAAACTCAACTTTGAACTGATTGGCCACAGAGCTTTTGGCATTATTTAAGCCAGTGTTTCCCAAACTTGGCAACTTGAAGATGTCCGGACTTCAACTCCCAGAATTCTGGGAGTTGAAGTCCGGACATCTTCAAGTTGCCAAGTTTGGGAAACACTGATTTAAGCACGTGTTATTTAAGAAATCCTGTTGTTGACGCTTAATGGCTTTGGAGATTCTCGGCCATCCAGGTCCTGGTTAGCCCAAAGGGGCTTTTTCAAAAGGCAGCTGCATTTGGTTTTTCCCCTTGAAGATCTTTCGCTTCTCATCCATGGTCCGAACTGAAGAACTGCCTCTTGGATGAGATATGAAAGGCGAAGTCCCGATGCCTTTTGTAAAAGGACCTTTGGTTTGTTAACACTGTTAACGATGATTAGATATTTCTACACTTTGATTAGAAAGGGAAAGAAATTGGTTCAATCGATGATTTCCATGATACTTTTAAACTGGTAGCATATTCAAAAAAACTGAAACAAGATGCTTTTGAGCACCTACAAAATGTATTAATTAGGTAAATTAAGTCCTGCCTTGAACAGGAGGTTGGGCTAAAAGATATTCAAGGTCCTTTCCAACCTTATTATTCTATGCATTAAATCAGAGAATGTGACTATGGTTTTATTGTTCAACAGCAGTTGGAATGTTCAAAAATTCAAATGCCAACTTTGGTGCAAAGGTGGTAGGACCGTCAATTTGCTTTGTAGTAATAATGGTTGCTTGCAGGCTTGTATAGGGACATGCCTGAAATTATGAATATTGTGTGGGTGAGGAATATGGGTAGAGAAAAGAATTTGAATACCTCTTTGGAAAGACTAAGCTGTGCAGGACATGAAACAGAGAACAATATGAACACCACAATCTGTGACAGGCATCCTAGTTTCAACCTGCTGGTCCTCTTTGTTTTCCATGAATCCCTTGGAAAAGGAGAGAAAGGAAAATAACACATGTTGGGGGTTGTATAAAATTAGATCACGTGTTAAATGTAGTTTATGTTCAGATGGTTGCCCATATTGGTTTTAAATAAACAGTAAACTGCTACAATGTTTCTTTTAAAAATACTACGCAGATTTTTGAAGGCAGGGAACTCTGCACTTCTTCAAATGAAATGCATTTTTGTGCAGAAGCTGTATGATTGATTCCAGAATAAAGTGTAGCTGTTTTAAGGACTTGCAAACCAATGCAGCATTAGTGCCCCTTTAATCCTTGGCATATTCTAGAGCATTTCTTTATTTTCAGAAGCCTGCACAGCCATACTTTTTCCACTTTAAATAGGCATAAAATTGCTGCATCTTTCTAAATTGTAAGGCAACATGATAATGAATGTGTTTGTGTGTTTTTAATAAAATCTATTCCCTCAATAATTTTTCATATCTGCTTTTAGGCAAGAAGAATTTTAAGAAAAAGCAGGAACCAATATTTACACTAGAATGATTTCATAATAATTTTTGTATTTTTCCACCTTGTACAGATTTTCTATATAAAATAGTTAAATATTTTTTAATGTAAATAAGCTGAGCCAGGTAAGTGCCTTGATATACTAAAACAATAACCCTATTTTTTCTCAAGTGCGCTACCTTCTCAATTAAATGCAACCAATTTAGACTATATAGCTAACGTGGGGAGTCCAGTTATCTGTTCTAGGACTGGAGCGCTCCCCAGAACAGTCCAAACGGGCGGACTGAGTTTCTTAAACTGAATAATGGAGGCAAAGGGAGGCGTGGCCAAGAGCAAAAACTCACTCAGTCCTAGAGCAGATAGACTGTGTTAACCCACACTTGGACTCTCCTCGCAGCGCCCTGAGAACGACCGTTCAGGTAAACCAACAGTCTTTAACTTGAGTATACGTGTACAAAACATTTAAAAGTATATTGATCCATAAGTTTCAGGGGAAAAATATCAGAAAGAAGATTTCTTAAGGGACAGATTTCTCTCAGAACTATATTCTCTATTTTTATCAAAAACCAATTTACAGTTTAAAAATATTGAAAGTTAGCAAATTGAAGTAGAAGATATTTTAGTTAGATTCGATGGATGATTTAAGAACATTTGTCTGGTATCAGAAATATTTGCAGGAGATAACCAGGCTGAGCCCGAGGGAAGGGTCAAATGCGTTATAAGTTACGAGTCCCTGCATGTTCACAAGACATGCAAGTCCAGCCCACCTTGAATGCTTCTCTTCTACTCATTTCCCTTGACTGTTAGTGGGTCAGATTTGTAGAGAGCTTAAGCTTGCAATAAATCTTTATTACTCATGTGAACTTTCTGAATGTCTTGATTTCCACTTGACAATATCAGCGAAAGCAAGGCATGTGTTAAAAAAAATCCTCTTATACCTAGCATTTCTCAGAGTGAAATGTTCACTGATGAATATAATAGCTTTTATAGTCTTATAAAATTAATTGTGAAATTATGCTTCTAGGAATTGACACTTGTAACATATTTTAGATAACTTAGGAAAAGTTGTAAATAAATAGTCAAGTCCAGCTTTGCCAGCAGGCAGTACAGGGAGTTTTTCGGGTTATAAAGACAATTGGGACTGGAATTGCCATTGGTAAGCAATGCAGTGGTGCGTTTTCCTGTGACTGTGCTGCTTAGGGATGGCGATCCCAGTTTTCATCATTAAGAGACCATTGTGTGGATCATTAAACACCGACCTTCCATGACAGTGACTTCCAACTTCCTGCCCGCTTCCCCATTGACTTTCCTACTGGAAAGTCAGCAGGAAACTTCAGAAATTGCACTAGCACCATAGCAGCTTGCTGCAACATTGCAAGTGCAAACCAAGTGCCAAGCACCCAGATCTCAATTGTGTAACTGCAGATGCGGTGCGATGGCCAGAACTCTGCAGACCAATTGCAAGTGCCCCTTGTTGAGCACTGCCACAAGTTTGAAATGTTTGCTGACCTGGTGTAATGCAAAGGCTGCTCCTATGTGCTTTATGCTGCTTTAGTAAGAAAATTCTGATTATTGGACAGGTGTGCTGAATCTTTTCTATTGGAGAGATTAATAATGCTGTTTTTCTTCTCTACAATTCTTTGTTCCCAGACATGAAGAAAATCCGTGAATGGCGATTAAGAAGATTGGCTCCCAGGGAGGATGCCCCCCTTAACCAACCCCCTCCGGATGGAGGTTGGGGCTGGGTGGTCGTGGCGGCGGCGGCTACCCGTTGCCTACTTCTCAGCGGTTTCCATAGCGCGTTCGGCGTGTACATGCTGCCCCTTGTTGCTTCTTTTGAAGCGAGTAACTTGCAGATAGGGAGGTCATTGTTACATTAAGGTTTCCAGCATAGCTTTGATATATTGTACTGCAGTTTTGTTTATAATTATGTCTTGCTTATTAACAGTCTTTAAGCAAATGGTTTAAACTATATGTCAATGCTCTTGAAATCCACAAGAATTGGTGTCATTTACATCAGTAAAACATACAAGTGAGTTGATAATATTTTTTTTACGATATTTTTTTATATGTTTAATTAAATGCCTTTGTCTTTTTAAGCTTGGGTTGGATCCATCAGCCACGCTCTGATGATGACGCTTGCTCCCCTGTCCGGGAAACTGGTGGTGAGGTACGGAGCCGCCAAAGTGGCAGTAGTTGGCGATCTGGTGACCATAGGTGGTCTGGTGTGGTCATCCTATGCGGAGAAATTTAAACATCTGTTTTTCAGCCGGGGAATCATTGTCGGCGTGGGATCAAGTCTGGCCTACGCTCCAGGTAATGCTTTACATGAAAATCAAATTTTGTCACACATTTCTTCTGTTTTTGAAACTAAGAAGAGATAGTATGTCAGGTGCAATCATTTTCCTAGGGAGGACTTCCATCCTTAAGTAGAAGTGGGCAAAAAGACACCACCCAGGAACATGTACAAACTGAAAAGAAGTAATGTAGGGGATAAAGAAAGAGAGAAATGTAGTTGTTTCTTGGAGAAGGTGGGTAAACTTGGTAAGCCCCTTTGTGGGTGGCCATTCCTAGCCGCTTGCGCCGGTGCTGCGGTTGAAGTGAAGCCCCAAAGCCCCTGCCACCACCGGAATATCTGCTGCCGCCGCCGCCTCCTCTCCTCCTCCTCCTCCTCCAACAGCACTGCCAGATTTGCCGCCCGTCGCTGTGGCTGAGGTGAAGCCGCCAAAGCTCCTGCCAGCACCCCCACCTGTGGCAGTGACGCCTCCCCCTCTGCTTGGAGCACCTGAGCTGGGCCCCGCGGTACCCCTGCCGCCACCGCCTCCCTCCTCCACCGTGCTTTTGAGAAGCCATGAGGTCTTTTTTTCCTGAAGAAGGAGGGGACAGGGATAACGCGGTGCCCAGTTCAGGAGCGGAAGGGGATGTGTCACTGCCATGGGCGGGGGTGGTGGCGGGAGCTTTGGCAGCTTCACCTCAGCCGCAGTGTCAGACGGCAAATCTGGCAGTGCTGTTGGAGGAGGAGGAGGAGGTGGCGGCAGAAGATATTCTGGTGGCAGCGGGGGCTTTGGGGCTTCACCTCAGCTGCAGTGCTGGGCGCAAGCGGCTAGGACTGGCCGCCCACAAAGGGCCTCCCCGGGCTTGCTTTGCTGAAAACGGGGCGACTGGTGCTAGTTTGAGCGGCCGGCGCAAACTACCGTCAGTCGCCCAGTGCTCAGCAAAACAAGTCTGGGGAGGTCCTTTGCGGGTGGCCAGTTCTAGCCGCACCTTAGAGGGGGTCTTCCCGGAAGTTAATTGCTTCCAGGTTCACCGACCAACTGGTCCGCAAGGACCGGTAGGAACCCACCCCTGATACAGAGACGCTGCAGTTTAAGTAGGCTTTTCCTTTCGTGGAAATAGAGGTATCAGAGTCCATCAAACAGTCCAAGTCATAAACAGATAAGACAGTCCGTCATCAATGTCTTTCAGTTAAGGGATAATCCAAATAACATAGTCCATAATCATACAAACAGTCCGTTTGCTAACTGTTGCAAAACTTACAATAGCTCACGACACTCAGATCAGATCAGCCCAGCATCTAACAAACAGAGAGCTAGCAGTCATTCTGGCTCCCTCTTATGGCCGATTGAGGAAAAACAGCAACCAATCACATTTTACCGTATGATTTAAAGAAACAATTACAACATTGCTACATGATTTATATATTGCCAACCCAACCGTTAGATTAAATTCCTAACAAAACTCATTAGAAATAGTAGCATGGTTTTTAATTGTGTCAGATGAAAAGCAACGTTTAAGCTTTCTCCTTTCCCAGATCCCTTTTTCATGTTAAATAAAACAGAGGGTGATGTGACTGGACTTCAATATAAAACAACTACTTTCAATTTCTCTTTGTTTCTTGATAGGTCTCATCATGGTTAGCCTCTATTTCAGCAGCAAACGCGCTTTGGCTACTGGCCTGGTGATGGCTGGAGGGGCTGCAGGGACGGTCATCCTAAATCAACTGCAGCCCTTTCTCATCTATAAGCTGGAATGGACAGGCAGCCTAAGGGTCTATAGCGGAATGCTGGCCATATGCGTTCTGGCTGCCTTAGCCTACAGGCCCCTTCACAACCGTATGTATCTGCTTTGGGCATTTTAAATTAAATATCTCCTTTTTCCTGTGTGTGTGTGTGGGGGGGGGAAGAGAATCCATATTGGGTAAAATAAGGATACAAAGTACCCCAAAGAGTTCTTTTCAGGTTTCTGAATTCTCCTACACAATTACTCAGACACAACACAACTATACATCCCTGCCCCCCCACCCCCAAATAAATAAGTAGCAACACGGGAATAAAAAGAAAGTAAATCCAACATTTAGGACAACTATTTCAACCATGGTTGCAATTTGATCTCAATCTGGGATGCTGGTTGTAGACTGAAGGCCCCAATGGACAGTGTCAGACAGCAAATGGAAATTATATGAGTGGTACGACAAATGGTGCATTGCTTAAATTAAAATGTGACCCTCCATTATCTCAGCTTCCTTTCATGGACTGTTTTCCAAAGACCCTTTCTAATTTTATTTAAATTGGGGCAAGTCTTTAATAAGGTGATATGTAACCATTGACTATAGATGGAATCCTAGCACTAGCGCCCAGGCTTATATACCTCTTCACGGTGCTTTAAAAGCCTCTCTTAGCGGTTGGCAGAGTCAGCGTATTGCCCCCAGCAATCTGGGTCTTCATTTTACCGACCTCGGAAGGATGGATTACCAATGCATCCTAGGACTGTTTTGAAAAGGTGGTTTATACGTTTAGTTTCCCTGGTCTTGTAATATCTAATTCAAATTTTCTGCATCTGGATGTGGATGTGATGTAGCAGCTAATAATATGGAACAGAGCAGAAAATGTATGTCTTGTAAGTCATAAATTCATTGGACATGTGAGTGGATAAGAACTTGACACATCTTAAGTCTTCTGTAAGTTTCACAACCATGTACTTATTAAATTCAGATTCTGGTTATTAATGATTGTAGTGACATTTGTCTCTCAGAGATTATTTCGCACCTCCCTGTCTTCTCCTGTTCTCCACTGTCTCCCAGAGTCTGACCATGCCCACTGAATCAATGGCACTCATCCTCTGCCGTCCCCTTCTCTTTTGCCTTCAGTCTTTCCCAGCATCAGGGTCCTCTCTTCTTATTTGATGGCTAAAATATTTATGGTTCAGCTGCAGTATATCTGTCCTTCTAAAGGACAGTCAGGGTTGATTTCCTTCAGGATAAAGCTATTTAAAGAAGCTGAATATAACTGCAAGATCAGACCCATATGGCCTGGCAATAGCTAGAACTTAAGGAAGTCAGCGTGTTTGATCCTTATCCCACCCCTACCCCCAGATCTCAGGTATTCCACTGTAGATTTTTTGTTAACTTCTATTCGTCCAAAATTACTTTTATCATCCCTCTCATTTATCATTCTGTCTCCAATCTAATTTGGGTTTTCAGATGATAAGAATTCAGGAAAGGGCTAGCTCAGTTATTGTCAGTAAAGAGACCTGTCACTGACTGCTTATTTTATTTAATAAATTTATAGGGCAGCTTTGGGGAACAGAAAAGCTGGGACGTATTAATTAGGAAAGACCCTATCAGTATGCCTTATAGTAAAAGACAAATCCGTTCTTCTGGGAAATATTGTAGTTTAATTCCTGAAATTCATGTTTCTTGTCTTTTTCATTTCAGTAAAACCTGTTAAGATTTGGGTAAACACATGCTTGGAAAAAAGACTGTTTTCAGTTTAACACCCCAGAACCTGAGGCATAGGACTGCACTAAAGCAACTCAATTCATTTCTTAAATCACCCATGCTGTTTGCTTCCAGGAATGCAAATTGCAAATGAAAGCAACTAAGTAGTTGTGTCAAGCATCTAGAACAAATTTCCTTAACCTAGGGAAAATTGAGTTACCGTATTTTTCAGAATGTAAGATGTACCTTCCCCCCCCTCGAAAAAAGGGGAAAATCTGGGTGTGTCTTATACACTGAATACAGCATTTTTGGCCTCTGAAACCCCGCCCCTTCACAAAAATGGACGTGCAGAGGGTTTGGGAGGCCTGCAAAGTGCTAATGGAGGCTGGGGTGGGCAAAAATGAGCAAAAAACCAGACTGTTTTTTGCTCGTCCCCCCCCCCCAGCCCCCAAGAGCACTTTGCAGGCCTTCTAAAGGCTACGTGTGCCCTTTTTGTGGCAAAAGGGCCTGTTTTGGCAAAAAGCAGCCCTTTTTTGCTTGTTACACCCCACCAGCCCCCAGGAGTACCTAAAGGCTATGCATGCCCTTTCTTTTGGCGAAATGCAGACCACTTTTTCCTCATCCCCCCCCCCAGCCCCCAGGAGCACTTTGCAGGCCTCTGAAGCTCTCTGCATGCCCCGTTTTTCACAAATGAGGCATGCAGGAGGTTTGGGAGGTCTTCAGAGTGCAAAAACTTTTTTTAAAATTTACCTGATGTGTCTTGTACTCCGGTGCGTCTTATACTCTGAAAAATACAGTAAATTGCAGCTCCTGTTATCCAGTCAGCCTTGCCAAGTAGACTAGACTTAGAAATCAATGACACATACTTTAGGTCTAAAATTACTTTTATTCAAAGAGCTATAGTAAAAATTCTTGCAATTCCAATGTGCTTCGTTTTGCTCTCATTTTATCTTTGTGTGACGTAGAGAGGGGTGTGTCTGAGATGAGATG